>NC_091169.1:27307461-27607461 GCF_040958095.1 Procambarus clarkii
GATACACTTAATGGCTAAACTGCAATTAATCCTAACATCTTTTAAACCAAGATCAGTAAAAATGTGCAAATACATGCCATTTTTGGCCTCATTTGGAAGTACACTACACCTAAGGAAGGTTTGGTAGGGTTGTTTTGGAAGTACACTACACCTAAGGAAGGTTTGGTAGGGTTGTTTTTCTCCTTTTATGGATCTTCAAGCTGGATGGATGTATCGACTAAGCTTACACAAGCGGCAGTACAAGCTGAGGGAGTGAGCTTACTGACGCAGATGTCATCTGGTCCTCTTCGGTTCTACTGACTTGGTATCCAAGTTAAAAGTTTTCTAAACCAGTTATAACTTTCTAGCGTAACCAGAAACATGTCAGAGTGAGTGAGTGAGTATATATACCCTGTATATATAGCATATATATATATATATATATATATATATATATATATATATATATATATATATATATATATATATATATATATATGTATATATATATATATATATATATATATATATATATATATATATATATATATATATATATATAACTGAAAACTCACACCCCAGAAGTGACTCGAACCCATACTCCCACAACTGGTATGTACAGGGACGCCTTAATCCGCTTGACCATCACGACCGGACATAAGGAAGTGATAGCCGAGGCTATATGAACCACCTCCCCGCCGGCACTCGGATGGTAATCTTGGGCATAGCATTTTATCAAATCACCTCATTCTTTGGGGCACACGTGAGGAACACAAATGCAAACAAGCCTGAATGGTCCCCAGGACTATATACAACTGAAAACTCACACCCCAGAAGTGACTCGAACCCATACTCCCACAACTGGTATGTACAGGGACGCCTTAATCCGCTTGACCATCACGACCGGACATAAGGAAGTGATAGCCGAGGCTATATGAACCACCTCCCCGCCGGCACTCGGATGGTAATCTTGGGCATAGCATTTTATCAAATCACCTCATTCTTTGGGGCACACGTGAGGAACACAAATGCAAACAAGCCTGAATGGTCCCCAGGACTATATACAACTGAAAACTCACACCCCAGAAGTGACTCGAACCCATACTCCCACAACTGGTATGTACAGGGACGCCTTAATCCGCTTGACCATCACGACCGGACATAAGGAAGTGATAGCCGAGGCTATATGAACCACCTCCCCGCCGGCACTCGGATGGTAATCTTGGGCATAGCATTTTATCAAATCACCTGTACATACCAGTTGTGGGAGTATGGGTTCGAGTCACTTCTGGGGTGTGAGTTTTCAGTTGTATATAGTCCTGGGGACCATTCAGGCTTGTTTGCATTTGTGTTCCTCACGTGTGCCCCAAAGAATGAGGTGATTTGATAAAATGCTATGCCCAAGATTACCATCCGAGTGCCGGCGGGGAGGTGGTTCATATAGCCTCGGCTATCACTTCCTTATGTCCGGTCGTGATGGTCAAGCGGATTAAGGCGTCCCTGTACATACCAGTTGTGGGAGTATGGGTTCGAGTCACTTCTGGGGTGTGAGTTTTCAGTTGTATATAGTCCTGGGGACCATTCAGGCTTGTTTGCATTTGTGTTCCTCACGTGTGCCCCAAAGAATGAGGTGATTTGATAAAATGCTATGCCCAAGATTACCATCCGAGTGCCGGCGGGGAGGTGGTTCATATAGCCTCGGCTATCACTTCCTTATGTCCGGTCGTGATGGTCAAGCGGATTAAGGCGTCCCTGTACATACCAGTTGTGGGAGTATGGGTTCGAGTCACTTCTGGGGTGTGAGTTTTCAGTTGTATATAGTCCTGGGGACCATTCAGGCTTGTTTGCATATATATATATATATATATATATATATATATATATATATATATATATATATGGTGCCGGAGCAAACACAAGAATTACTCACAGGGTTCTGGCTCGGGACTGAAGGCATGCAGGGAAGAACTGAGTGCAATCTGCTGTGCTCCCCGAGTGGATCCGGCCCCGAGTGGATCCGGCCCCGAGTGGATCCGGCCCCGAGTGGATCCGGCCCCGAGTGGATCCGGCCCAAGTTGACTCACAAAAGACTGCGTACAGCTAACTGGATTATACCAAGAAAGTTGACTAATAAAACATACGCTCCCCATAACAAGATGTAACTCAATTACCTCACAGCTAATTCAACTAGCCTTATGTGGTGTAGAGGCCACCGAGGCGCCTTTAGTTTACCTGTAGATAGTTTCGAGAGTTCTATTCTCCAGGCCCTGACAGCGTCTTCACTAAGACAGCGGTTTTAAGATAAAAGTTGAGCATTATTCAAGAATTTACAGCAGGGAGCTGAGCGGACAGAACACTGTACGCGTGATCCTGTGGTCCCGGGTTCGATCCCGGGCGCCAGCGAGAAACAATGGGCACAGTTCCTTTCACCCTGATGCCCCTGGTACCTAGCAGTAAATAGGTACCTGGGAGTTAGTCAACTGTCACGGGCTGCTTTCTGAGGGTGGAGGCCTGGTCGAGGACCGGGCCGCGGGGACACAAAGCCCCGAAATCTTCTCAAGATAACCTCAAGATAGGGTTATTCAGTGCTCTTTTTAGTAAACATTTTAAACAGAAGCTCTCTACTAATAGGTCGCGTATATTACGTTCGGGTTCTCAGCGTTACAAATGCCCATATAGCACGGGCTATAGTGAGTCCGTAATGTACTCACTATAGCTATAATGAGCTATAGTTATAGATATAAAGAGCCCGTAAGAAAGCGGGCTTTCTTACGGGCTCTTTATAGCTCTTTCTCTTTATAGCTCTCTATTACTGGGCTCTTTCTTTCTCCATTACGCAAGCTTCTGGAGTCAGGTGTTGGGATTATATTCACCTTTAGGTCATTAGCCTTAAATGTTTCCATATAATGTAAGAAAAACTTCTCCTTGTAAAGAATTTTCCTATAAGTATCCTATCTAATTGCCCCCTCTCTCCATTACCTTACACTAATTTAGATTAAATTCCTGCAGCCATTTTTCTGCCCAATCTTCACATATGTCAAGGTCGTCTTGCAACATTTATCGTTGCATAAATTGCATAAATATTACTTAAAATATAAATAAAAATGCTATGTATCGTTGCATAAATAAATGATACAGAAGGGACATATGAGGACAAGATGCTGGAACAACATGGACCATTGGGGATCGAACACCGGCCTGCAAGAAAACGAAGCCAGCGCTGTGCCGACCACAGTGGTTAGTGGTAAGTCTTAGTTGACCCTCGAAACTATGTTGTTTTTTAGATTCAGCTACTAGGAACAAACAAAAAAAGTTGCAAGTAGCACGGGCTATGGTGAGCCCGTAGTGGACTGACCTAGCACAGGTGCGGGGCTATATAACTCCTCGGAACTAGTTAAAGGTAAGGTAAGGGCATCTCTGACCCTACCAAGACGTTTGATTCCTTGTACACCTTCTGTTGAATACTGTTCCTGAGTGTTCTCTAACATCAGAGCTGACTCAGCCACAGCGAGTCGCATACTACTGATATTATTATTGTGTAGTTACTTTAGTACATCTGTGGCGTGTAAAGTCCCTCCAGTATGTGTGTGTAGAGTCACGCCAGTACGTGTGTAGAGTCACGCCAGCACGTGTATGTAGAGTCACGCCAGCACGTGTGTGTAGAGTCACTCCAGCACGTGTGTGTAGAGTCACACCAGCACGTGTATGTAGAGTCACGCCAGCACGTGTGTGTAGAGTCACTCCAGCACGTGTGTGTAGAGTCACTCTAGCACGTGTGTAGAGTCACGCCAGCATGTGTGTGTAGAGTCACACCAGCATGTGTGTGTAGAGTCACTCCAGCACGTGTGTAGAGTCACGCCAGCACGTGTGTGTAGAGTCACTCCAGCATGTGTGTGTAGAGTCACGCCAGCACGTGTGTGTAGAGTCACTCCAGCACGTGTGTAGAGTCACGCCAGCACGTGTGTGTAGAGTCACTCCAGCACGTGTGTGTAGAGTCACTCCAGCACGTGTGTAGAGTCACGCCAGCACGTGTATGTAAAGTCACTCCAGCATGTGTATGTAGAGTCACTCCAGCATGTGTGTGTAGAGTCACGCCAGCACGTGTGTGTAGAGTCACTCCAGCACGTGTATGTAGAGTCACTCCAGCACGTGTGTGTAGAGTCACTCCAGCATGTGTGTGTAGAGTCACGCCAGCACGTGTGTAAAGTCACTCCAGCATGTGTATGTAGAGTCACTCCAGCATGTGTGTGTAGAGTCACGCCAGCATGTGTGTGTAGAGTCACGCCAGCACGTGTATGTAAAGTCAATCCAGCATGTATATGTAGAGTCACTCCAGCATGTGTGTGTAGAGTCACGCCAGCACGTGTGTAAAGTCACTCCAGGATGTATCTAGCGTGCAGCAACACTTCAACAAAGACATATTTAGCGTGCAGTAAGGTAATCAGCTTCAGTATCAGGAATCGAGTGAACAAAACTATTCAAGCCATCATGCTGATTCAGTCAACACATGCTCATGCAGTCAGCATGCTGATTCAGTCAACACATGCTCATGCAGTCAGCATGCTGATTCAGTCAACACATGCTCATGCAGTCAGCATGCTGATTCAGTCAACACATGCTCATGCAGTCAGCATGCTGATTCAGGCAGTTAATTATGAAACCCTCTAGGAGCCACTTTGAGCGGAAAGCTGCACTGATCAGGCAACGCCTGACGATCAGCTGAATACGGAACCAGCAACGAGCACAGTACAGCCACTAACGAGCACAATACAGCCACTAACGAGCACAATACAACCACTAACGAGCACAATACAGCCACTAACGAGCACAATACAACCACTAACGAGCACAATACAGCCACCAACGAGCACAATACAACCACTAACGAGCGCAATACAACCACCAACGAGCACAATACAACCAATAACCAATACAATAACGAAGCCAGGAGCATCAACGCCAATCTCAATGACCTGAAATTAAAAAAAAAATTGCAGGAGATGCCCCCAAAATTCTTTAATATCAAAATTCAAAAACGACAACGCACATCTGTTCATCGGAAATCCGTTACCAGGTCTATTAACGGAACCTTTATGTCTGATATATAATTTTTGGGAAAGATTCTGGGCTCATCTATGCGGAAACTACCGAATATTTTATCCTTTATGGAAAAAATATTTAAATGACTAAATCAAGAACTAATTTTCTGATAAGTATTGATAATGGTATTATTGATGAGATTATAAAGAGAAATTAATGTGGTCTTGACTTAGAAGGTCATTAATCACCAGTTAGTTGCGAATGGTGTTACTCAGTCACCAGGTTCACTCATTCACACAGTCAGCTGTGAATGTTATTATTCATTCACCATTCAGCAGGTTCACTCATTCACCATTCACACAGTCAGCTGTGAATGTTGTCATTCACACAGTCAGCTGTGAATATTGTCCCTCACCAGTCAGCTATGAATGTTGTCCCTCACCAGTTAGCTGTGAATATTGTCCCTCACCAGTCAGCTATGAATGTTGTCACTCACCAGTCAGCTGTGAATATTGTCCCTCACCAGTCAGCTATGAATGTTGTCACTCACCAGTCAGCTGTGAATATTGTCCCTCACCAGTTAGCTGTGAATATTGTCCCTCACCAGTTAGCTGTGAATATTGTCCCTCACCAGTCAGCTATGAATGTTGTCACTCACCAGTCAGCTATGAATGTTGCTACCCACCAGTCATTCACCAGGGTCATCACTCACCGGTCACCAATGTTAACTTACCGAGGGTTAAGCTCCCTTCTGATGTATTGATCTTCTTTGTCGAGGTGTGTGTAAGGGGGGAGAGGGGGTAAGCGGCGTTCACCCTGCATTAGTGAGAACGTTTCCACCACATGCACAGCAACTAAGAACATGAGAACGTGAGAACGTGAGAACGTAAGAACACGAGAACGTAAGAACACGAGAATGTAAGAACATGAGAACATAAGAATACGAGAACGTAAGAACACGAGAACGTAAGAACATGAGAACGTAAGAACACGAGAACGTAAGAACATGAGAACGTAAGAACACGAGAACGCAAGAACATGAGAACGTAAGAACATGAGAACGTACGAACATGAGAACCTAAGAACACGAGAACGCAAGAACATGAGAACGTAAGAGCATGAGAACGTAAAAATATAAAAACGTAAGACCATGAGAACGTAAGAACACGAGAACGTAAGAACATGAGAACGTAAGACCATGAGAACGTAAGAACATAAGAACGTAAGAACATAAGAACGTAAGTCCATGAGAACGTAAGAACATGAGAACGTAAGACCATGAGAACGTAAGAACATAAGAACGAAAGAACATAAGAACGTAAGACCATGAGAACGTAAGTCCATGAGAACGTAAGAGCATTAGAACGTAAGAACATGAGAACGTAAGAACATTAGAACGTAAGACCGTAACAACATGAAAACGGAAGAATATAAGACCGTAAGATGTATATGTAACTCCTATATGTAACTCCTATATGTATCCACTGAAACACATTGATACACGTATCAACTTACCTTTAAAACGCTGTACAACAGTAAAAAAATAATGTTACCCGATAATCGCAATATAGCGATTGGTGCGCGAATTTATTCCAATCGCCAAACGCGAAGTCCATGGGTATTCATTTCGCGGTTTTAGTGAAGCCAAACTGCTATTGGCGTCTCTCTTCCCCCCTTTCCCCTATTTTTTTATTCACGATTAAATAATCAATGACTATATCACCCCCTTTTTAGTCAAAAGGCATCCATGGTGATGCGCTTGATATAATGAAGTAGAGTTAAGATATTAAATGTAAACACAGTATCAGGGGACAACAAATAAGTAACTAGCAGGGAGCGATCAAGTAGCAGGCAGCAATCAAGTAGCAGTCAATCCCAAATACGCATTCATCAATTTTATCGTAGCTCTGAAACATAATTATTGATATATATATATATATATATATATATATATATATATATATATATATATATATTGGGATTTGATCCAACACATTTGGCTTACGATAGCTTAAGTTAGGTTCTGTTGCCAATTATTAGCTTTTGTAGTACGTAGGAGAAGCATTAAGAGAGATGCAGGTTGACCGGATGACGCCAGGAAAACACTGTTCCATACACGTTCGAACGTCACCAGATGCCAGCCATGTTACCTGTCTTCAGGGGTTCCGAACCCGGGCTGGAGAACGTGTGTGTGTACAGACACTCGTAGCGGGTTTTGGCGCTAAGTTTAGCGTAGCATTTGGCCTTTGTTTATCTCGTCGAGACAGGACGGAAGCGGACAACCTCGATCACAATCACGTGATGGAGCCACCCTCACTGTGACTAACACGACACTTTGTAGTCAAGTAACAGTGGGGGAAAAGGGGCCTTAGCTTATAATCTAGCCCTCGGGTGCCTGGGTCGCTGCTCACGCCACTTGGAGGGTGGCAGGTAGCTTCCCCTCCTTCTCTGCTCCAAAATCGACCCCCAACAGGATCCACGATCATTCACAGTACCTGGTTGATACCTGGTTGATGGGGTTCTGGGAGTTCCTCTACTCCCCAAGCCCGGCCCGAGGCCAGGTTTGACTTGTGAGAGTTTGGTCCACCAGGCTTTTGCTTGGAGCGGCCCGCAGGCCCACAGTAAGGATAGATCTGGGATTGGAGGCCGTATGGAAGGACTGTGCCCAAGCCTTAGACACCGGGGTATCGAACTCCGTCACTACACGAAGCGAGACGTTGCTGTACCGACAGTTCCAAGTGGATATAGATTCATCTATGAAATGCGAGATATTTAACAAAAATAAATGCGCTTCAATGCTTCAACAATTTCCTGGAAGCCAAAACAACGTTTCATTGTGGATGCTGAAAATGTCGGCTGATACAGTTTCATTTTAATGAGGTTAAACTGTTTTCTCAAAAACGCTCAGAAAAATCAGAAAAAATTGCACGAAATGTTGAGAGATTGCAAAGACAGGCCAGAGCCACAGAGAGGAAGCTCGACGCTACAGCAATTGAATTTAACAATTTTCTCTATGACGTCGGCTTGCCTTGACTTCTCTCCCACCTATGTCCTGCTGTAGTTATGTTCCGGAACGATGTGACTTCCTTTTATAAGTGAGATGTCCTATGATGATACTTGTAGTTCCCTGACTTCCTAACCGGGAGATGTTTACACCCCACCACTCCACAGAGGGGAAAGATGTCTGTGGTGCCCCTCACCACCGCAGAGGGGGGAGATGGGGGGGTCAGGGAGCATCTCTGAAACTCCCCACGAGTGGAGAAAAGAACATGAACATCTCAAGAGATTAAAACTAAATATCCCAATCCCAAATAACCAGTCAAGTACAAACAAAAATATCAATCGAGTCTGGAAACAACGAATCGTGCGAGAACACACAATCTGCTGGAACACATCCCCCCCATTACTTGCCTGGTACAGAGATGTGCCCAGGTATAGGCCACGCACCTTCAGAACGGACACCATCGACTACAAGACTACTCACAGGCTTGTCTGATTGGCATCAACCCAACAGAAGAAGAAACTTTAAATTTTGTGGACCACCAAACCTAGAATACTTCAACCACTCTTTAGTAAACCAATAAATTCCATCAGATGAGAAATCACCCTCAAAAGACACTTATCACTGGCAGATGTGGCCTCACCTCTGTTTTATAGCAAATGTTTAAACCTAAACCCACTAACTCACAGTAATTAAATAAAAACATTCTGACAGAGAGCTGTGGAACGGACATTGTTTCTCTTCTTGCGAAGTAAAAACATATGGGCGGGGGTCGAGGGGTTTGTGATGCCTCAGACAACACAATACCACCGGTGTGAGGAGTGAGGGGGATGGCTGAACACTCCAACCCTTGTTCCTCAGGCGTTGAAGTGGGGATACTTGGGATAGAGTATGATTCAGTGGCGTTGAAGTGGGAATAATAGGTTTAGGATATGTTCCTAAGGCGTTGAGGTGGAGATAATTGAAATAGGGTATGTTCTTGAGGCGTTGAAGTGAAGATAATTGAAATAGGGTATGTTCTTGAGGCGTTGAAGTGGAGATAATTGAAATAAGGTATGTTCCTAAAGCGTTGAAGTGGAGATAATTGAAATAGGGTATGTTCTTGAGGCGTTGAAGTGGAGATAATTGAAATAGGGTATGTTCTTGAGGCCTTGAAGTGGAGATAATAGATATAGACTACGTTCCTAAGGCGTTGAAGTCGGGGTAATGCGTGGAATGTATGAACACATTCTTGGCGAAAGATTCAGACCAGTAGGAACGTAAAACTGACTTATAATTAAGAGGAAAAGAACATATATATAGAACTCAGCTAAATTATGATCATAATTTCATGAGTCTTCAAGACTTTATGTGCAGCTTCTTAATGAAATCGTCGACGTAATTTTAGAGTAAAAGGCGAAAATATTATTAATTATACTGATGTTGGCGAGGATGATAGTGGAGATGGCGTAGCTGTTGGTGATAATGGACATGATAACAAGAACGACAAAATAATAGTTGATGGGTTTCTTCCAACAACTGTATTGTTATTATTTTTGTTATGTCATTCGTTCAACAAGCGACAGAGGGAGAACATGCCAGTGACGATAAGATGGTTTTCCGATACTTGTATCGAAGAACCATCTCTCTCTCTCTCTCTCTCTCTCTCTCTCTCTCTCTCTCTCTCTCTCTCTCTCTCTCTCTCTCTCTCTCTCTCCCTCTCTCTCTTTTTCATTCTCGCCAGCTTTCTCTTTTCCTTTATCTTTGTTGCTTTGTTGTCTGTTTAGCTCTGGTTCACGCTTGCTCTCATACCTCAGATTAGCGAGTGAATCTGGAGACGGCGCTTAAGAGCTGTTCTACTCCTCAAGCCCGAGGCCTGAGGCCAGGCTTGTGTTGTGATAACTTAATGTATAAGAGGTTGTTGCTTGGAGCGGCCCAGATGATATGGCACTTCTTGCAGGAACTTGTCGAATAGTTTCTTGAGGGAGGGAGAAAGCATATATATCAGGAGAAAGCATATATATCAGGAGAAAGCGCCAAGCCAAAAACGACTATATAGCACTTGGAAGGGGGTCAGGATAAAGATATGGGATGGGACGGTGGAGGGTAAGGAACGGTGTCCAATCACTTGGACGGTCGGGGATTGAACGCCGACCTGCATGAAGGGAGACCCTTGCTCTACCTCTACTTTTTGGTGCCGTTATATTGTTTATGGTGGATGGATATTGAACAGCGGTGAACCTGTGATGTTCATACAGGTTTTTCTAGTGCCTAAGGTACCTGTATTCTTCATTGGGTCTGTTTTGCATTTCCTTCTATATCTTTCCACTCTAGTGTGTTGTTATTTTACTGTGTAACTTTGGGATGTTTTCCTCTAGTATCTTCAATGTATGCATTATGTGATACCTCTCTCGTCTCTTTTCTAAAGAGAATAATTTGAGACCTTAGAGGAGGTCCTGCGACGGCGCTAGAACCAATCATATTGGCGTATGTCTTTCCATTGGAGACTTTCAGCACCGTGGAGAGGGGGGGGGGGGACCTGCTGCCTGGGTAACAGCTTCTCCCCCGAATCAACCTACCCTGGCTTTGCGCCCTGGTGAGGCCTCTCCAGACCAGGCCGTTCCCGGAGCGCAACTCCATAGTCTCCTGAGACTGATGGATGCCTACTACTACTACTACTACTACTACTACTACTACTACTACTACTACTACTACTAGAGGAGGTCCCAATAGAGTAGGTGTATTATCACGTCAATGCATGCCTTACATGTTCTCTGTATTCCTTTTATTTCAGTAATCTCTTCTGCTTTGAAAATGAGTACTGATCAGTACTCAAGGCGGGGAAGCACAAGAGAACCGTATATCATGAGCATTAAGGAGGAATCCCTGGATTTGAAGGTTCTCATAATCCCCCCCTCCTTATAAATTTCCTGAGTGATGTTATATTTGCTCTGTTATGTGTCTCTATAGTTATGTGTCTCTATGTGTTATGCTTTGTTATGTGTCTGCATAAACTCCATAGTCTCCTATGACTGATGGATTCATTTACATGTCGTTGCCCTTCTATGAGATCTGATTGCGTCTTCTGCCCCTGTAGGCCGCTTAAGTTATTCATGTCTACCATCTCCAAGTATCTGGAATTCATCAGTATTTGACATCCTATTTTCTGTTGCCCAGTCGAAGACGTCATTTATATAAATTTGTAGTTTTCCAATGTTTTCCACCAAGGTAATTTTCTTGATTATTTTTTTAATCGTCTGGAAAAGATGAGACGAACCTGTGACTCGATTTTTTTTTTCAAATCTGATACGAGAACGAGAACACGTAGGTGTGTCTGGACTGTGCCTGAACTGTGCCTGAACTGTGTCCTAAGGTGCACAGCCTGTCATTGAGTACGGATATTATTTTGTTTGATTACTTTTTGCATTACATTTGACAAGAAATTCAATATCCATTGACTATTTTAATTGTTATTCCTTTCGACCTCATTTTAAAGGTTATGACTCCAGGGAGACATTCATTAAAGGCCTTTGCAATGTTCGTGTATACGACATCTGCATTAATTTCTTCTTCTAATGCTGGCGCGATTTTGTCACAGCGGTCGAGTAAATGCGAAAGACATCTTCATAATGCCATATCGGCCTGGCATGTTAAGTTCATTGTTCTCTATAACACGGTAGATTTGATTCCTAATCACTCATTCGAAAACTTGTATTTTTTATGAGGTTAGTACAATCGGGCTGTAATTTTTAGCCAATGCTATCTCCCTTTTCTAGTGGAACTATTAGTTGCTGAATTAAGTGCTTCTAGTATCTCACCTGTATCCAAGCTATTTTCTCCATCTTGCTACTGGTATTTTTCACTTTATAATCAATTTAGTTCCAGGAATTGGAACCCGGGGCTGAGGGCATAGTCATGTGATCAATTTATCTTCCAAAATCCGTCGAGCTCATGTTATTATCAGTTATATTGTCAAAGAAGGTGATGTCGTTAATAGAGAAGCTGTCTAACTCTTCCACTCTAATGTTATTTATTGGGGTGCTAAACACTGTCTTATACAGTGTTTAGAACTCTTAGAACTTGACATTTCTTTGTCGTCCACTGTGAAGGTTTTTGATTCTAATTTTGCATATGTAAATAAAAAGCTATTTATTTTTCATTTGCATTTCTTCAGTCTGGAACTCTTCTCTTTTTTATTTTTCCCTATTACTTAAACTTTCCTGTTTAGATTAAGTTTTATTTGCTGAGACAGTCGTGTCTGCTTAACAATTTGAGTTTTTGTTCCTTCTACTGTCGTCTGCGTTCTCTAAATTGGTTCTCTTTTCGATCTCTCGTAATGGAACACTTTTCACGGAGGCATTGTCCGCTTCGACGGTCAATTGGCTATTCCTTGCGAGGGCGTTTTGGTATTTCAGGAAATTTCCCATTAACTGTTTGCGTGTTCTATGTTTATCTTTTCTTAATAACCCAATTGTTAAGATTACATTTATTGAACGGCCCAACCGCGTTGTTAATCCTTGTGGTTGTATTACGTGTATTAATGTTGGTTTGTGATGTATGCTGCATATGACACTGTAATGTCCTCGTTGTTTCCTCGTTGTTCTTTAACATCAAATGTAGTATTATCGTTCCTAGTTGGTTCTGTTATCTTCTGGTTGAACGGAAAATTTGGTCGTAGAATCCATGTTGTTTCGTGACCTATGAATGATTATTTCCAGGTTGATTTTCCGTTTTAGTGTGACTGTTTATCTTCCTTCATCCAAAACTGGGAAGACTGAAGTCTTCAAGAAAGATAATATTAGACACCGGGACTTCTAGATTCTTGAGGAAATTCACTATTTTGTTTAAATACTGTGAATTCCTCAACCGTTGTATGTGGTGGTTTGTATATTATTCAATAGCAAGAGCTTAAAAAAACTGCACAAAAGGTCCTATTCAATACATAAGCTAACTTCCCCATTTTTTTTATATATAACATCTACACCGATTATATTCTGATGTCCAGATTTCACTCTCTATGTAATATTCTGCATTTTCTTTGGTAAAAATTTCAATTACCACATTTGCCACTGTGGGAAGCCCATTAACGAAAGGCCCTTTGCTATCCGGCTTTCCTCTCAGGCCTTGAATGTCGGCAAATGTAAGTGCTGTCCATTTAATATCTATGTTCTGCATGAAAAACTGAAACCTTCGAGTATCAGGCCATTTTTTTCCACCAGAAGAATATTCATGGGTAGAGAGCTATATAACTTCGCCTCGTGCACTTTACACCCGCGACCACCTCACTCTTCCTACTCACCTATATATATATATATATATATATATATATATATATATATATATATATATATATATATATATATATATATATATATATATATATATATATATATGTGTAGGGGCAACTATACATGGTAATGATAATATATATTATAACAGTACATACTGGATTATCAACCATATATGATAACGACATATATATAGGACAGCAATACATGACCAATATAGCGGAATACCGATATCCAAGCCTGATATATATACACACACGGGGAAGGAACGTAATCACGGCATATATATATGAGGGAAAAGCTATATATGATCAACGCCACACATCTATACACATATGTGGCTTTACCAACATACCAGACTAAGCTGCAATATAGTTAAAAATCAAGCTGAGTATATCACTGCATTCCTTCAACTCTCTGGTATGTCCAAGTATACTGCTAGACCGAGAATATACATTCTTAGGGCAGAAACCTCCCATTGTTCTAACATGTATACTCAAGCCACAGTGCCCTTCCACGACTAGCAGCTTTAAGCTTCCCAGCAAACCTAGTTCAACACTCTCTACGGCTTAGCTGCCAGAAGCATTTTCTTGCTCAAGTTGAAGCTGTCGATGTTGGAATACAAGAGAAAGCAGGAGCAGGAAGTTCATGAGATATCAACAGTTTATGAGATATCAACAGTTTGTGAGATATCAAAAGTTTATGAGATATCAACAGTTTATGAGATATCAACAGTTTATGAGATATCAACAGTTTGTGAGATATCAAAAGTTTATGAGATATCAACAGTTTATGAGATATCAACAGTTTATGAGATATCAACAGTTTATGAGATATCAACAGTTTATGAGATATCAACAGTTTATGAGATATCAAGAGTTTATGAGATATCAACAGTTTATGAGATAACAATTTGTGAGATATCAACAGTTTATGAGATATCAACAGTTTATGAGATATCAACAGTTTATGAGATATCAACAGTTTATGAGATATCAAGAGTTTATGAGATATCAAGAGTTTATGAGATATCAACAGTTTATGAGATAACAATTTGTGAGATATCAACAGTTTATGAGATATCAACAGTTTATGAGATATCAACAGTTTGTGAGATATCAACAGTTTGTGAGATATCAACAGTTTATGAGATATCAACAGTTTATGAGATATCAAAAGTTTATGAGATATCAAAAGTTTATGAGATATCAACAATTTATGAGATATCAAAAGTTTATGAGATATCAACAGTTTATGAGATATCAAGAGTTTATGAGATATCAACAGTTTATGAGATATCAAGAGTTTATGAGATATCAACAGTTTATGAGATATCAACAGTTTATGAGATATCAAGAGTTTACGAGATATCAACAGTTTATGAGATAACAATTTGTGTGATATCAACAGTCTATGAGATATCAACAGTTTGTGAGATATCAACAGTTTGTGAGATATCAACAGTTTATGAGATATCAAGAGTTTATGAGATATCAACAGTTTATGAGATATCAACAGTTCATGAGATATCAACAGTTTATGAGATATCAACAGTTTATGAGATATCAACAGCTTATGAGATATCAACAGTTTATGAGATATCAACAGTTCATGAGATATCAACAGTTTATGAGATATCAACAATTTATGAGATATCAACAATTTATGAGATATCAACAATTTATAAGATATGAAGCACTAAGAGGTTGTTTATAACAATAATAATCTTGGATTAAGACATTTTTCCAGTTCGTAAACTGTTAAATAATAGTAAACAAAGCCTATACATAAGTTTTACAGGTTTCAGGTAGCTCTTCTATGTTTCAGGTAGCTCTTCTATGTTTCAGGTAGCTCTTCTATGTTTCAGGTTGCTCTTCTATGTTTCAGGTAGCTCTTCTATGTTTCAGGTAGCTCTTCTATGTTTCAGGTTGCTCTTCTATGTTTCAGGTAGCTCTTCTATGTTTCAGGTAGCTCTTCTATGTTTCAGGTAGCTCTTCTATGTTTCAGGTAGCTCTTCTATGTTTCAGGTAGCTCTTCTATGTTTCAGGTAGCTCTTCTATGTTTCAGGTAGCTCTTCTATGTTTCAGATCTTTGCTTAGTGTCATGGTTACGACATCGTAAGGTAGCTCTTCTATGTTTCAGATCTTTGCTTAGTGGCATGGTTACGACATCGTAAGGTAGCTCTTCTATGTTTCAGATCTTTGCTTAGTGGCATGGTTACGACATCGTAAGGTAGCTCTTCTATGTTTCAGATCTTTGCTTAGTGGCATGGTTACGACATCGTAAGGTAGCTCTTCTATGTTTCAGATCTTTGCTTAGTGGCATGGTTACGACATCGTAAGGTAGCTCTTCTATGTTTAACATCTTTGCTTAGTGGCATGGTTACGACATCGTAAGGTAGCTCTTCTATGTTTCAGATCTTTGCTTAGTGGCATGGTTACGACATCGTAAGGTAGCTCTTCTATGTTTCAGATCTTTGCTTAGTGGCATGGTTACGACATCGTAAGGTAGCTCTTCTATGTTTCAGATCTTTGCTTAGTGGCATGGTTACGACATCGTAAGGTAGCTCTTCTATGTTTCAGATTTTTGCTTAGTGGCATGGTTACGACATCGTAAGGTAGCTCTTCTATGTGTAACATCTTTGCTTAGTGGCATGGTTACGACATCGTAAGGTAGCTCTTCTATGTTTCAGATTTTTGCTTAGTGGCATGGTTACGACATCGTAAGGTAGCTCTTCTATGTGTAACATCTTTGCTTAGTGGCATGGTTACGACATCGTAAGGTAGCTCTTCTATGTGTAACATCTTTGCTTAGTGGCATGGTTACGACATCGTAAGGTAGCTCTCCAATGTGTAAGATCTTTGTTTAGTGGCATGGTTACGACATCGTAAGGTAGCTCTCCAATGTGTAAGATCTTTTCTTAATGGCATGGTTACGACATCGTAAGGTAGCTCTCCAATGTGTAAGATCTTTTCTTAGTGGCATGGTTACGACATTGTAAGGTAGCTCTTCTATGTCTCAGATTTGTTCTTAGTAGCACAGTTAAGACATCGTAACCTTCCTGCAGCACAGCAGTGAGATCAGAGCTGAAGCATTTGCCTTCTAACAAGTCCGCCTTCAGCTTCGTCTACCACAACTATATGCTTCATTAGCAAGTGTTCTTAGCTTCCACTTGTCCTCAAGCTCAACAATTAACTCTTGTTCTCTTGCCAAGACCTCCTGGAGTCTTTTGAAGCAGCTCCTCACAAGTTTATTATTCTCCACCAGTCTCTTTCCATTCCATCTAATCACTTCATATTTCACCAGCATCTTTCTACTCATGAGAGGTTGGAATTGTCTCGGTGGATTCTTTGTCTTAGCAGCTGCCATTGTGTATATTCCTTCCTCGACACCTTATAATTCAATACTATTCGATTCATGTTTTTTGTCTTCTGTGTGTGTGTGTGTGTGTGTGTGTGTGTGTGTGTGTGTGTGTGTGTGTGTGTGTGTGTGTGTGTGTGTGTGTGTGTGTATGTGTGTGTGTGTGCGTGTGTGTGTGTGTGAACATGTTTGAATAACAGTCGATTTCCGAAAAAGACTGTACAAAGAACATATAAAGCACACCCAACACACAGAATAACGTTCAATAATCAATTAAAACACAAAAATCAATAATAATCGTAGCATGAGCTAAAGCACTGTGTTATATGCAATTTCAACTCATATATCAGCCAAGTTGATATTCTCAAAACTGAACCCGGGAGATGCAGCTGGGATTAGCCAACCTCCCCCCAAAACAACACAAGACATTTCTCGGGCGGCAGCGCCCGCTGCAGCAGCGGGGCGACAGCCATACACGACAAAAACGAGGGCGCCAAAGTCCCCCCTGAACTCTGGGGGCGGCGAGCGGACCCCAGCCATCACCTCTCGTGGCCCGCTCCCTCTATGGCTCATGAAATAGAAATCGTGCGAGTTTTTCATCAGCCGTTTGCTATCCAATCAAAGGGGAGGGTCACGAGTAGGGAAAGATGGGACGTTGTGGAAGAGGGACTCCTCTGTCGGGGGCAAGGATTGGGACGGGGGACGGCCCTTCTGTCGGGGGAAGGATGGGGACGGGCCTTCTGTCGGGGACAAGGAGGGGGACGGGGGACGGGCCTTCTGTCGGGGACAAGGAGGGGGACGGGGGACGGGCCTTCTGTCGGGGGCAAGGATGGGGACGGGGGACGGGCATTCTGTTGGGGGCAAGGATGGGGACGGGAGACGAACCTTCTCTCTGGAGTATGATCAAGAGTCAACCATAAACAGTCAAGCAGCGTATCTCTGTACGGTAATTTATTTTGTGCTTTTCTACAAGTGGATTCCACGCCGGTGCTGCATACTACAGAGCTGATCTTACGTAGATTATATAACAGCACTGTATATATTTTTGTGTCTAGGTTCCAGAGGAAGAAGAGAGGAAACATTTGTTAGAACTGATGAAAAGATATATTTTGTTCGGGGAATTAAGGAAGAGCGAAGCATGTTGGAGGACTGAGAGAAAAGCTGTGCCTTTTTTTTTAGGGGGGAACTGATAAATAAGAAGCCATTAGAGACAACAGTAATCCTTTATCAGAATACGGTGGTGGAAGGCTCGAAGTGGGTTCGCATGAACTCCTAAAATCTATCTCATTCTGAGTGAAGTCGACGTCTCTTTCCTAACTCTCGTTTTATCCATTACGCATGAGGAAGCTCACCTCCCTGGCTTCCACCAGCCTTGCTCTTCACGAATCAAGTCCAGTAAACGTGAATATTTTGCCTCTCAGTGTATCTCCCGCGATTAAAATTTCCTGTGATTACAAGATTTGTCCTTCTGTGAGCTCTCCTCTCTGTTCACAGTACTGATTATAGCTATAATTGTCCTCATTTCTGCCTGGGCATTCTGGTATAGGTCTGTGGATTGTAGTGTGGTCACCACCTTCACACATGGCTCTTGTCACCAAGTCAGATGTATATATCTGAATCTCTCACAACCAACACTGCTATTTTCAACACTTGGCCAATATAGTGTCATACAGCCTCATCTCTTCTTAATTTTTCTCTCAAAAGTTCTGGTTGTCTTTAAGAAACACCTATAATCTAATAAAACTAATCTAATAGGTGTTTTAATAATCTAATCTAATCTAATTTAAACTAATCTAATCTAATAGGTGTTTTAATAAAACACCTATAAACACGTCTATAATCCTCGCTCTAATTCTGATGACTCGGCAATGAGATCAGTGTCTCATGCGACCTGCTTTCAGTTCAGTTCGAGATAGTATCAACCTTAAATGGGCCAGATACTGAACTTCTTCATTCCCTTAAGGCCTTATTTTGTTAGAATGAAAAATACAATTTTGGAGAGGTGAGAACGACAAGAAGGAAGCAGAAGATGGAGAAAAGAGCAAGGTGGTAAGAAACTTAGAAGCAGGAGTAAAGTGAAAGGAGAAAAAGGAACAGGAGAAATGAGAGATAAGAGGATGAGACCTATCATCTCACACCTCCCACAAAGACAAGAGGTAGGCGGATGAAGACGGATGAAATATAGAGTGAGGTTTGTGGAGATGGACTTGATGATCACAGGTGTGTGTGATGTTAATGGAATTACACAAGTGAGGGGACGGACAGGTGTGTGAGAGAGAGAGAAGAGGAGAGAATGGTGAGGAGGTAATGGAACGAAATGTAAATGAAGGATGAAGACAAAAAGAGGTGTGAAGATCTTCCTCCAAATATGAATTAGCTAAGACAAGACCAACTACCTCTTGCCAGTGTATATGGGTCTTACTGGCTCTCTGTGGGACTCCAGTTAAGAGATAGTGTGAGTGTATTAACATGTGATTGTCTTAGCAACTTCAGTAGTGTGATTGTATGTGACAATTTACTGCTAAATTTTGTTATCCAATTTCTCCCTGAGTCATCATAATTCATCATTATCGAGATTAAAGATAAACCAAATAAAACAATATATTATTGTAGTGAATATGGGTATTATGGTCCATTAAAATTGTTGGGGCAATGACATTTGATAATGACACAGAAAATGCAAATTAAATATAAATATATATAATGAAGACATGACATACATCATAATGAAGAGATTGGTTGACATGAAGCTGTCCTGACAGCTTCATGTCTACCAATTACTCTTCCGATTATCTTATATAATTCTCTTTTAACATTAGTCCCTTTGAGACAGTTTGACCTCTCTTCGTTACCTTCTTCCTACAGTTAATAACAATTCTGAATCTCGCTGCCGTATCTCCAGACACTATTCAGATAGTCTTCCATCTAACTGAACTCTTAATGGCCTTGTTGAATTTCTCGGATCGTCTTCGCGTCGAAAGCCAGATTGAGACTCAAAAAAAAAATACACAAACCGACCTTCCTCCTGAATTATTTTAGACACAAAATGTATACATTATCATAACTCTGTTTATCACATTCATGGGGTCGGGAGATAAATTTTAACGAGGCGATGACTAATTAAACAGGATTTTCCTCTCCCTAAAATCATGCTGTTTTTCAGTTTTGAAGTTTTATTTTGAATGGGACGCTCGCTAATGATACGGACTTGAACTTTGTGTGTGTGTGTGTTTGTGTATTTGTGTGTTTGCATGGGCTGGGTGTTTGTGTAAGTAAAAAGAATGCACCAATTCGAGAGGAGTGTTTGTGTGTGTGGTATGTAGGTATGTGGGAGTTGTGTGTGAGAGGGGGGGGGGCGAGTTGGTGTAAGTTTGGGGAGGTTTGAGTGTATTGGTTTGTGTGTGTAGGCTTGTGTATGTAGTTTGTGTATAGCTTTTTGTGTGTGTGTATTATGGAGGAGGCTCAGTGTGTATCTTTGGAGGTGAGCGGAGGTTGGGGAGGGGGGAAAAGCGTAGTATGTTCTGAGGGGAATTGATTTGTGTGTGTACTGACCTAGTTGTACTCACCTAGTTGTGCTTGCGGGGGTTGAGCTCTGGCTCTTTGGTCCCGCCTCTCAACTGTCAATCAACAGGTGTACAGGTTCCTGAGCCTATTGGGCTCTATCATATCTACACTTGAAACTGTGTATGGAGTCAGCCTCCACCACATCACTTCCTAATGCATTCCATTTGTTAACCACTCTGACACTAAAAAAGTTCTTTCTAATATCTCTGTGGCTCATTTGGGCACTCAGTTTCCACCTGTGTCCCCTAGTGCGTGTGCCCCTTGTGTTAAACAGCCTGTCTTTATCAACCCTGTCAATTCCCTTGAGGATCTTGAATGTGGTGATCATGTCCCCCCTAACTCTTCTGTCTTCCAACGAAGTGAGGTTTAATTCGTGGTGTGTGTGTTGGTTTGTGTGTGTGTGTTGGTTTGTGTGTGTGTGTGTTGGTTTGTGTGTGTGTGTGTTGGTTTGTGTGTGTGTGTGTTGGTTTGTGTGTGTGTGTGTGTGTTGGTTTGTGTGTGTGTGTGTGTGTTGGTTTGTGTGTGTGTGTTGGTTTGTGTGTTTACTAGTTGTGTTTACTAGTTGTGTTTTGCGGGGGTTGAGCTTTGCTCTTTCGGCCCGCCTCTCAACTGTCAATCAACTGTTTACTAACTACTTTTTTTTTTTTTTCCCCATACCACACACACACACACACACACACACACCAGGAAGCAGCCCGTGACAGCTGACTAACTCCCAGGTACCTATTTACTGCTAGATAACAGGGGCACTTAGGGTGAAAGAAACTTTGCCCATTTGTTTCTGCCTCGTGCGGGAATCGAACCCGCGCCACAGAATTACGAGTCCTGCGCGCTACCCACCAGGCTACGAGGCCCCCTGCTATCCACCAGGCTACGAGGCCTGTGTGTGTGTGTGTTGGTTTGTGTGTGTGTGTGTGTGTGTGTGTGTGTGTGTGTGTGTGTGTGTGTGTGTGTGTGTGTGTGTGTGTGTGTGTGTGTTGGTTTGTGTGTGTGTGTTGGTTCGTGTGTTTGGGTTTAAACGTGCGTGACGGTGGATAGTGTAAAGTGGGTATGTTTGATAAGAGTTTGCTTATAAGATGGGTTATACGCATGGGAGAGGAATTTGAATGTAGAGAAGGTTAGATTAGGTGGAAGCTGGAAATACAAGTAAAACCAAACGTAGGAAAATATTCATACCCTGAATGACTGGTCAACAAGTGGAATGCATTGAGGCTAACAGCTGTGGAAGCCACCTCCATCTACAACCTCAAGGACAGGTTCGACAGAGATTTTCAACGTCACGAATGATTAATCTATAACCGAACAGGTTCAACAAGGCCAGTACACGGGGCATAAAGACCTAGACCTCACTTCCCTGAAGTGCATGGTCATCACCAAAGCCATCAATGGAAGTGGTCCAAAAAGTGATCCCTGTGGGACGCTGCTAGTAATGGCGCTTCACCGTAACACGGGATGTACATGAAATTCTTCCCACATGAGAGCTGGTGGAGCTATTCATCCAGCTTCACCTGGGATGAAGTCCACCACAATGCCTTAAGCAACATAATATGTGGGGAATTTTGTACACCTCAGAGCATCATGGTACAAGAACCACCGATTGAGTGCAATAGTGTAAAAGAACCACCGATTGAGTGCAATAGTGTAAAAGAACCACCGATTGAGTGCAATAGTGTAAAAGAACCACCGATTGAGTGCAATAGTGTAAAAGAACCACCGATTGAGTGCACTAGTGTAAAAGAACCACCGATTAAGTGCATTATGGTAGAGGAACCACAAATTGAGTGCACCATGGAAGAAGAACCACCAAGTGAGTGCACCATGGAAGAAGAACCACCAATTGAGTGCACCATGGAAGAAGAACCACCAAGTGAGTGCACCATGGAAGAAGAACCACCAATTGAGTGCCCCATGATAGAGGAACCACCAATTGAGTGCACTAATAATAAAAACCTCTAACGAGACCACCAGGAATGGCTCCAAATATTGAGATCCCTTAGAAACAATCCAATTCTTCCCTGACAGAGCTCATGCCCCCTAAGATCACACCCTAAGAGCCCTTATATAAGATCACCATAACAGCCAGGAATCAGGTGACAAGTGCACCCCTGGATGATAAACTCTGGAGATAAGTCAGGGAGTCGGGGCGGAATGACAGAAATAAAAACACGCGGAACAAAAGCTTTTAATGGCACTCTTCCTGTGTGAGAGAGGGAGATGGAGACGAACTGTTGGGGCGTCCTGGCAGAGAGAGGACGACCTAAGTTATACAATTAAATGTAATGCATGCGAGAGACAGATGAGAGAGAGTGAGAGAAGGATACGAGGGGGGAAAAGGGAGAGGAAGAGAGAGAGAGTGGAAGAAGTGAGAAAGAAAAAGAGGCCGAGGGAGAGAGAGTCAGAGTGAGGGAGAGAGAGAGGGAGAGGGAGAGAGGTAGAGAGAGAGAGAGAGAGAGAGAGAGAGAGAGAGAGAGAGGGGGGGGGGAGAGAGAGAGAGAGGGAGAGAGACAGAGGGATGGAGAGAGAGAGTGGGAGGGAGAGAGAGAGTGGAAGGGAGAGTGGCAGGGAGAGAGAGTGGGAAGGGGAGAGAGAGTGGGAGGGGGAGAGAGTGAAAGGGAAAGAGAGTGGGAGGGGGAGAGTGGGAGGGAGAGAGAGTGGGAGTGGAAAGGAGAGAGAGAGTGTGCAAAGGAGAGAGAGTAGGAAGGAGAAAGGGGGCAAAAGAGAAATGGGGAAGAGGGAAGGAGGAAGACAGAATGAGAGAATAACGGAGATACAAAGACAAAGACTGGAGATCTGTCGTTAAACATCGCCAGGGCCATCCAAGTGAGGCCACAATCCTACCATTAAACCAGGCAGACGGGACTGTTACAATCAGGAAAAGGCTTATCTCCTGGCGAACCATTTTATACTACCAAGATCCAGATCCCTGAACCAAAACAACTATCTCCTCCAACTTGATGCAAGCAATGCCTTACAAATTGATATGCAATGCTTATCCAACAGCCAGAAGTCCGGTATATCCTTAACAACTCAATGTAAGGCACTAGGGACCGAATAAGGGTGGGTAAAGACTTACGCTAATGTGTGTGTGTGTGTGTGTGTGTGTGTGTGTGTGTGTGTGTGTGTGTGTGTGTGTGTGTGTGTGTGTGTGTGTGTGGATCTATTGGCTTCGATCTCACACGCCTCTACCAACTGTGCTAACTCAAGGAATTTGACTCTCCCGACAGTACGAAGCAGATGAACGTCTTGTCCACAAGTGGATGTGTCATTCAACTGTCGGCAACTGCAGGCCTGAGTCAATACTTTCAATTCCTGGCATATTATGTTGACAGTAATCTGCGAGTACATTAGTATTTTTTTGTGATCATCATCGATTACTACGTAGTTGACAGTGTGGTTACAGGAACGGTCGTTCTGCTGTTGATCTTCTGTTTAACCTCTAAGGGCCGTTAGACACTTGGCGACTCAGGATCAGCTGTGTGGAAATGGCAGATGTCTTTGGTCGATTATGGTTTTTCGGACTATAAGCAAAGCTTCAAGTACTGGGAAGAAACTGTTCCCAGATCTTTAGGGCTGTTCACTCAGCCGCCAGGCCCCCGTGCGTGCGTGTGTGTGTGTGTGTGTGAAAGAAAGAGAGAGAGAGAAAGAGAAAGAAAAAGAGAGAGAGAGAGAGAGAGAGAGAGAGAGAGAGAGAGAGAGAGAGAGAGAGAGAGAGAGAGAGAGAGAGAGAGAGAGAGAGAAAGCCCGTTCACGTCCCACGGGATGAGGAAGGGGGGGGTGCAGAACGATCAAATACTCACCCCGATCATTCCTTTAGCTATCACTATCATCAAAGTTAACAGCTCACCCAGCAGGGAACACAAATGTTTAATGACCAAGGCAGCAGCGGTGTTAACCACCGTATCCAGCCAGGAACCAGTGAATCATCATGTCGTCTGCCAACATACATATAATTATGTCGTCTCATAGTCTTCGGGGGTTCAGTCGTTTCGTAAACATCCATCGTCCGAAGATGTGTTATCAAACTGGAGATATTCACGAACGACAGAACTCCCGGAATCCTGTTGCAAGTTGCAGACAACACTTCCTGAACACGACGTGACAGGCAAGGCAACTGACGCATTAAAGCCGACTTCACGGAAGTCAGCCCCATTGATGTCAGTGTTCCTATTTACCTTTAAGTGATGTTCCTCGTGCAATGAATAAACGCTTTGATATTCATGCTGGGGATTGTTGTGTATGAGATTCACTGATGAGTCACACATAATGATGAGTCATTATACTATTACCTTCACCTTAAAGTTCAAGAAGAGGGACTTGGATGAGCTCCTCGCGGGTTTAGAACAAGGGGAAAAAAACCGGGTTTTATATTCATATCTCTGGTTCTTCCCTCGACCCACCGGTGACTGACCCACCTAAACACTGTATGTGTAGAAGGCTTGGGTATGTCGGCCCCCACACCACTGACCCACCTAAACACTGTATGTGTAGGAGGCTTGGGTACGTCGGCTCCTCACACCACTGACCTACCTGAACACGGTACGTGTAGGAGGCTTGGGTACGTCGGCTCCTCACACCACTGACCTACCTGAACACCGTACGTGTAGGAGGCTTGGGTACATCGGCTCCTCACACCACTGACCCACCTAAACACTGTACGTGTAGGAGGCTTGGGTACGTCGGCTCCTCACACCACTGACCCACCTAAACACTGTACGTGTAGGAGGCTTGGGTACGTCGGCCCCCACACCACTGACCTACCTAAACACTGTACGTGTAGAAGGTTTAGGTACATTTGTCTCTCGCACCACAAGACCCGCCCCATTAACCTCAGCATCTCGCGCTTTCCCCTGACAGTTCTCTTCCCTTTGTGTGAATGTATGACCGCGTCTCCGAGAAGAACATAAACTAAGAGAAGGGAACTTTCAGGAGAAAGCGCCCAGTCATTATGACTGTATAGCACTGGGCAGGGATCAGAATAAGGATTTGGGATTGAAATTGAAACCAGTATATTGAGGTCAAATACACACAAAGGGATGAGGTAGCTCAAGCTATTCTCACCCCGTTCAGTATATCGTGTTAATACATACATATATACACATCACAAGCAATAAACGTATTACCGAACATTCTGAGAGATAAACATATACATTTTCTAGGATTTGGGATGGGACTGGGGGAAGGACTGGTGCCTATACCACTTGAACGGTCAGGGATTGAACGCCGATCTGCATGAAGGGAGACCGTCGCTCTACCGTCCACCCAAAGTGCTTTGGGCTAGAAAAAAAAACAATGTTGTTTTAGGATACTACTATTACGTTGCGATGGTTTCGGGGCTCAACGTCCAAGCGGCTCGGTCCTCGACCAGGCCTCCTTGAACTAAACTACTAAATAAACCCCAACTGACTTAACTCCCCACACAGAAAACTTGCCATTTGTACAACAAGTACAAACTTGAAACTTGAAACTTGAAAAACTTGAAAACTTTGTACAACAAGACTTGACAAAACCTCTCAAGGCCAGCTCCCCATTAGCGACCATTCCCGCATAACCTAACAACCATTTGCATCAGTGTCGCAACAAACTGGTCGTAGTGCAACAGTGCATCAACTGAGCATGTTAAGGCTCACACTCAACACAAATGGCTCCAGCTTTCCCCCTGTTGCAAAAATTTTGAATCTCGCTTAGCATTAAATATAACCTAATTTGGTTATAATGGAAATAGAAGTGAGAGACTCGTAAGATGAGCAGCGATAAGGACAGTTTCCAGTAATATACATACAGAAAGTCATCCTTGATTGCTCTTCCGAGTTCGTATTTCTGGGAGAGTGAGAGGGTGTGAGAGAGAGAGAGAGAGAGAGAGAGAGAGAGAGAGAGAGAGAGAGAGAGAGAGAGAGAGAGAGAGAGAGAGAGAGAGAGAGAGAGAGAGAGGAGAGAGAGACAGGAGAGAGAGAGAGGAGAGAGAGAGAGGAGAGAGAGACAGGAGAGAGAGACAGGAGAGAGAGACAGGAGAGAGAGACAGAAGAGACACAGGCTGAAATTAATCTTTCAGGAAAAGATAGTTGAGAAGAATAGAGATTATGACAATATCAGGTTGGGGTGGGGGGGGGGGTGAGGGTGGAGGACCCACTTCACTTAGGAGTCGAACTATCACCATGTTTATGGCAGTCCCTTTTAGTGTCTTCCCGTAGCAGTCGACGCCTCCGTATTGGTGGTAAATGGATTAATTAAATCATAACCATCTATATTACGCCGGAAAACATCTGCTGAGAGCATGATGAGTCAGTAGCTATGATGAGAATGGTCACGGTAGAAGTATTATAAGTGGTGGAAGTATTACATTGTCTCCGAGACAATGGGGACAAAACTGTAGTGGTGATCAAGATCTCTATATTTACGAGACTTGGCGATCACCAATCCTGGTGCTGCCAATCACCAATCCTGGTGATTGGCAGCACCGCCTGGACTTGCCACACTGACGTCCACATAGGTGTTAGCCAAAGTTGAAACCCACGTGTGTTGTCCCACTGGGTTCTAAGCTAACTGAAGCAACTAGATACCCTAGAGCCTCCAGTAGTTTCCTCTTTCATCGCCTTAGCGTGGCGATCCAGAGAGGATATACACAGTGCATCCATGATTCCTGCCCGCCATCTACTCTGCCCTACTTCCCTATCCTCTCATATTGACCCCCTCTTTTATGTTGACCTTCCTCTCTCTCTCATGTTGACCCGCCCTCTCTCTCACGTTGACCACCACCCCTTCTCTCTTGAATTTGAATATATATATATATATATATATATATATATATATATATATATATATATATATATATATATATATATATATATATATATATATATATATATATGAGAATTCATGAAGGGCATTGTATACTTGGTCCGGTGAAGCTGTGAGGTGTTGCTGAAAAGGGCTGCAGGCATAGCCACGATCATAAATATATTGAATTGCGAATTATACAGTGAACGCCACTCGAATGATACGAGTGGTTTTATATTTTTATTACTTAATATCTATAAAACTCTGACTTTATTCTTCACCTTTATGTTCAGGCTGATATTTTCTCGCTACATGAACGCGATCAATGGAGTAACATGTTATTAAGTATGATTAATAGGAATGGATCATGTCTTCTAGCACAAAATGTTAGTTTCTTGGGTTTTTGATTGGGAAATTTTAACTCTAAAAAAATATTATTTTGCACATTCAAGTGGCCTGACGCGTTTCACCAAGGAACAATTAGCATCTATAGAGGCACAGGAAAATAGAATACAAACACAGGCTACATATATTCCGTGAGTGTAATTACAGGAGAGGTTCGTACCCCTGTCGAGATTACTGGGTAATCTAGCCCTGCATTCTCATTGGTTAACTGAGGCCCAACTTGACACTAGGTGGGGGGAGTAAACTGGCAGTTCTGGTCTTGATGGCAACACGTACCTAGGGGTAAACTGCTTGTTGATAATTGAATGTGTATGATGTAATATATAGCTATCATCGCAAGCAGTACTCAAAGGTCCCGAGTTCGATTCCGTCACAAGACTGAGATGTTTCGCCACTCCTTAAACCTGCTGTCTCTGATCATCCAGTTCAAAATAGTTACTGGAGAGTTAGCCAGCTGTTGTGGGTTGCATCCTCTGAATGGTCAGCTAAATAACCTGTCCCAGACAACAGGGAAATCGCCCATGTTCTGACCCAGCTTCTTGTGTGGTGGTCTGGCACTATACATTAACATAAAAATGAGTGAACTGATGAAGATGCTTTACAAAATTAGCATAATCTTCATCTCCTATGATGCTCTATCATCTCCTGACTGATGCTCCTCTCTCCGCCAAAGTGGAAAGCAGGATAATTGATGATACAAAAAGTGAACCTCAAATACTTAACGATGGAGAGGAAAAGTTCATCACTGAACGTTTTCCAACAAAAAAATATACCTCGCAGATGAACACACACAAAAAGGAACTAGTTAGATGACTAAGTCAGTAAAGATAAAGCTTTAACAACCAAGTACAACCTCTGCACGAAACATCACTCCACCAGGAATCACATATATTATGAGATATATAGAAAAGAACCAAACACAGCCACACAGGAAATCAGATCAGAAAAAAATACATAAAAAAATCTACGAAAGCAAACTTGCACAAAACAACAGGATCCAAACTTTTTATGTCTCGAAGTTTAACGAGGCAAAACGAAGGCCAAAGACCCGACAGGAACCTTAAATAATGAGACCCCATTCATAATCAACGATAAAGGGCAGAAAACACTCTGAATGAATACTTCACATCAGTGTTCCACACTAGGAAGACTACACAACCTCCCAATACCCACAACAAATAAACGAGGCAGGTGAAGAGAATGAATTAAGTGATATTTCCATAACGTGCAAAACCATCAGGATTGATACATTAAAGGGTTCTAAAACCCCCAAGTGTGAATGTAATTCAATCAAAAAACACAAAGGAGCTGCCCGAGGCACTGTGTCTACCACTGAAACTCCTGTTCAGAAAATCTGTGGATCAAAGGTAAGTCCTCTTAGATTGGAAATATGCAAATGTTACCCCCCATCTTCAAAAACACAGAAAATAATAATAAATTAATCAGGAAGAGGTCAGCAGAATACTACTGACTTATGAGTCTCGCCTCAGATACACGCAGACTAATGACTAAAATCCTCAGGAATGAAATCATTAACAGATCTAGGAAAATGAACACAAGGTTATGTAAAAAAAAAATCATTTTGCCTACCTAACTTCCTCGCGTTTTTTGGAAACGATAACCACCTATAAGACAAGATAACTGCCAGTAGACGGAGTATACATAGATTTCTCTGAAGCTCATACCAAGGAACCGTATGAAAATCAGGAAAAGAAATTAGAAGCACATGTAATAAATGGGAAAAATAGTAGAATGGATGAAACAATGGTTTCAACAGAGAAACCAAAGGGATGTCTAAAGTGCAAATGAATGAGAGGAATAATGTAGTGAATGGGCTACCACAAGGTTCCATCTTAAGGTCAACGGTTTTGTTACACACAGAGATCACACTAACGTGATGCATCAAATGAACAAATCCACAAAGGTCTTGACGAGGATTCGAACCTGCGTCCGGGAGCATCCCAGACACTGCTTTAATCGACTGAGCTACGACAGGGTAAAAGGGTTGAAACCAAAGTTCTACTGAACTTACTGGATCCCGTAGTCTCTCCGAGGCACAAACAGGATTTTACACAACCCCTCCCCCCCCCCTGCACCCGAGCTATGTCAATAGGCCGTTCTCCCTCATTTGTTCAACATTTTTGTCATATACATTCATGATACAGATGACAATATTACTAACCCAACCCAATTTGCAGATGACACTACGATTTATGGTAAAACAGGGAGCGAAAATGAAACTGAGGTGTTACAGACACACTGTTTAACCTAATTAACCTAGAGCTAACCTAAAACTGTCCCCATTAACCAAGGAAAACAAAAAACAGTTTGCAGTGAACATATTCACCTTTCAATCATATTAGGAAACAAATTATTGCTATGATGGCTGACTACAGACTGTGTGGGCCAACATTTCCATGAAAATATAACGGCAAATTCTCTAGCATCTTTAAATGGCTCCAACCCATTGGACTGGTTGGTACAGCTATCCCTGGAAACACAAACCGAAACTGTCTCTATTTTCCGCTTGTTACAACTTGTAATAAAGTTGTTACATCTTGGCTTAACGTATTTATGACGTATTAGAACGTTGTTACAACTTGCTATATTGGTTGTTATAACTGGTTAGGAGGTGTTAAAACTTGTTCGAACGTTGTACCAACGTCGTAGTTTCGGTGTGTGTTTGGCGGGTATGGCCTCGTTTCTGGCAGGTCGGCGTTCGATCCCCGATGGTCCATGGGGTTGGGCAACGTTCTTCACGTCCTCATATCTTAGGTCCTTGTACTCGTATCCCTTTTAAGTGCCATGTAAGTAATTATCAAAAGAAGGCTACGTGTCCAATGTAGCTACATAGTTATAAAGTGCTTAACCAATTTGATGTAAAATTCACACCCCTATAAACACAGCATCATGGTATAAATTAACCAGAAAACTCATATTGGCCTAATGGAATAAAACTTTTAAAGAGCCGCGGTCTCAGTATGAACTAAAAAAAACCTTTCTCAAAAACCTAACATACGTGTCCTTGCCAAATATTTTCCAAACTACTCATTAGCCACCAAAAAAATTGGGAATGTAATATAAATTGGCCTTTAAGTAAATGATTTCTATTCTTTTGGACCGATTTCAGGCAAAATCTAATCAGCCTCTACGAATATTATGGGGTAAGTAATAATTTTATTTCGGGTGAAAATCGGTTTAACTATTCAGGCAAAGCAGCAATAGCATACGGAAGGAATTACAAAATCATTAAAGTCCAGCTTCATGCTCAGGTCTGCCGCAGGGGCCTGACGGCTGAGTGGACAGCGCTCGGGATTCGTAGTCCTGAGGTTCCGGGTTTGATCCCCGGTAGAGGTTAAAACAAATGGGCAGAGTTTCTTTTACCCTAATGCACCTGTTCACCTAGCAGTAAATAGGTACCTGCCCAGATTACAGCGAATTACTGAAAGCGTCAAAATCTAGGCTACCCAGCTAACGTACCAGAGAAGATAATTAATAGTCCTTATAAGCGTCATTACTAAGGGTGGTTATTCCTTGCCCTAACCCAAGGCAATTTTTACCTCCGGGCTGATTACTTAAAAAAAATACCATATGTTCACCAAGAGGATTGATTGCAGAGCCAATGTGGTATTGTCCACGACATCCTGATACCACACATAAAACAATGAATTAATGCTACATGCTTTGGAAAGTATTGTATAAGATACTTTGAATAAGCTTATCATCATATACATTTTAACATCTGAAAAAAGTTATATAGGAAAACCATTAGTTTCCAATTGCTATCGTGACCCGTCAGAGGTAGTAACAGTCTGCAAGATTAGATGAAACCCAAGAAGCCTTGCCCCAGATCAGCCTGAAGACATAATTACAGCAAATAGTTAACAACTGGGTTAACATTCAAATGAATACCCGTTTTTGTTGATGCTCTGAAGTAAAATTAAAATATATTTTAATCATAAATGCTTGTACATTTATAAGTCCGTTAGTTTACACACAGTTACAGCAAATTACAGTAAACATATAACGAAGGAGCACCCACACAATACAGAATTAACACTTCAAAATAAATTGCGAAGAATTTACAGTCTTTTATACTTTTCCTTAAATATATCAAAGGGAGAAAAGTATGAAAAAGTTGGGGAAAGGCTTTGTCACAATTCCGTAAAAGAGGGAACAGAGAAGACTGAAGCCACAGCAGATCAATAAGACTTCCGTCGGTGCGGTATAAGACTTAAAAAATAAAAAAGGATAATTTTTTTTTATAATCGACGGGTGCTAGTAGGAGGCTTAGAACTCGTCATTGGGTGAGTCTTATTGTCTATTATTGTCTATTGTCTATTATTTTCTAGAGTCTATTGTCTTTTCTGCCCGAAACGCTGTGCGTACTAGTGGCTTTACAAGATTGTCAATACTATGCTATGTATTCTCTCAAACCCAATGTACCTTCTTGTATATAAATAAATAAATAAATAAATAAATAAATAAATAAATAAATAAATAAATAAATAAATAAATAAATATTGTCTAGTGGGTCTATTGTCCCCGGTGTCGGGGACAGGCAGCCTGCATTCAGGCTTATAGAGGCCCCCCATTCCCTTAGCCAACTACTGACCTTCTCCAGAATGCAACCCACAACAGCTCCCTGACTCCGTGGTATCTATTTTACTGCGAGATCAAACTAACCTCGCGGTTTCTTTACGTTGATTCCAGAGGGGGGGGGGGGGGGGGGGAAGGGGGGGAAGGTGGGGGTCAAAGTCCCCGAGGCTCGGTCAGGGGCATCAGATGAAAGGAAACGTGCCCAACGGTTTCTGAGCAGGTTGGGAACTGAACCCAGGTCCTCGATCTGAGCCGAGGACGTAGACGATTGGGCTACAAGAAGCATTTGGTAGACACTTAGGAATACAATAAAGAAGTATTGCTACAATGTGTAAAACATCATTTATAAAAACACTCAATGTTCACTTCAAAAGTGTGCCCAACCACTTTGGCTGGACGGTAGAGCGACGGTCTCGCTTCTTATGGGTTATTCATGCCCGTGCCACCTATTGGGTGGCTTAATCTGTATCAATCAATCGGTCTCGCTTCATGCAGGTCGGCGGCGTTCAATCCCCGACCGTCCACAAGTGGTTGGGCACCATTCCTTTCCCCCGTCCCATCCCAATTCCTAATCCTGACCCATTCCCAGTGCTATATAGTCGTAATGGCTTGGCGTCTTCTCCTCATAATTCCCTTCACTCTAAAGAGTGGTCGTCGTAAACATTAACAAGAGTGGAGGGGGGGGGCGGAACTCTTATTAAACACAGCCACTGCTTCAACAGTCAACTAAATCAAAGGAATCAAAAGCAAAACAATTGACGTTTGAGAAGTGCCTAAGCAAGATGGCATCTTCCTCTCTCTCTCTCTCTCTCTCTCTCTCCAGGTTTTCACAACCAGTATTGGTTAAAGTTCCTCAAATCACCCAGTTGCGAGGCTCAGGTGTCAGCGGCCCCTCCTTCAGGTGTCAGCGGGGCCTCCTTCAGTGTCAGCACTCCACCTGATGGCTCTTACCATTGTATTAACCTGTTTAAACAACCTGATTAAACAATGTTGCCATTACAACCTGTTTAATCACTGTATACATCTATTTCTTTTCAAGGAATCAAGCCATGCCGTAAAAATTGTGACATTAATATATTTTAAATATTTAATGTCACATTTAACATTAATTTAATTTAATGTTAATGTTAATAATTAATTTATTAACAAATTTCATTTAATATAATGTTAAATATTTAATTTTAATATATTTTTAAATATTGTTAATATATACAATTTTGTATGCATCGGCCTTAATAGGTTAGGTAGGTTGTTTGGGTGCGTACATTTCCGGTTAGTCAAAACAGTTGTAAATTTTTAAAAACAGTTTTTTTTATATAATTTAAAAAATGTAAAAAAATGCCACTTTCTTATTTTATTCTCGTTTAATCTTTTCAAAGTGTTCACACCTTAATAAAATTAAGCCTTATAACTGCTCGAAATTTAAGACAAAACATGAAATGGAAAGAAGAATTTTGTAGGTGGGATGTAGTACTGACCTATAAGTACTTCCCTATCAGTGACTATTTGGAAGTGAGGACAGGGTCATCTCGCCCCCTACCTACTATAGCCTTGTTGTACCTGTGGCTAAGTTGAGGGTTTAACCTCGATCTGAATTAGCACGTGTGTGGCTATCGCAGGATTTATTGTCTATCGTCGGATTTATTGTCTATTGCCAAGGTGAGGAAGGGGATTTTTATTTACATGCAAACCAGTAACTATAATTCTTGTATTTAAAATGTATCTTATTTAAAATAATATTTTGTGAGTAAATATAATAAGACCCAAAAATTAATGATTATTTTTGGATAAATTTTAATTATAATAAATGTCTAGTTTATGCATACCAATATAGCCATTTTTTTTAGAGAGATATTGACCATATATAGTGAATAATGATGCTGATTGTATAATTTGATGCTGATTGTATAATTCACAATGAATACATTTCACTTTGAATAATAGTCTGGATAATGCAGATAAATTGTCTAATAATTATTAACGAACATATTTGAGCTTTCAAGTAAATATAAAGAGCAACTCTCAGGCTGTCACGCGAGTGTTCAACGTGTTCAATACCAGAATGAACAGCTACAGTGGATGAACACTTTACCACGTGACTGAATGCCATAGTCATGGCAACGTAAATCAACAATACATTCGTATTCAAAACTAACACTTTGCAAAAGTGTTGTGTCTGTGACTCAACTACAAACGAGGTAGTTTGTGGTATAGATCTATAACGATTCGAGAATAAATCACTGCATGCAGCTTTCCCTGAAGAGAGTGACACATATTACATGTAGCAACCCTGGAAACACAAACCGAAACTGTCTCTATTTTCCGCTTGTTACAACTTGCAATAAAGTTGTCTCATCTTGGATTAACGTGTTTATGACGTATTAGAACGTTGTTACAACTTGCTATATTGGTGGTTATAAGTGGTTAGGTGGTGTTAAAACTTGTTCGAACGTTGTACCAACGTCGTAGTTTCGGTGTGTGTTTGGCGGGACACAGCATGATACATGTAGCTAAACGTGTCACGGAGTATTGTGTCACCAGCACTCTTCCTCCAGGAAGTGGTGACAGGTTCTCTCATACTTTCCGATACCTGATCAACCAGGCTGTGACTCATACGTCAGGCTGCGAGCAGCCGCGTCTAACAGCCTGGTTGATCAGTCCAGCAACCAGGAGGCCTGGTCGACGACCGGGCCGCGGGGACACTAAGCCCCGGAAGCACCTCAAGGTAACCTCAAGGTAAGGCACTTCACTCCTGAAAGACGTAAGAAGACCTACTTTGTCTCTCACCTGACAGCTGCAGCAAGTTGAAACCAAGGAAATCATTCCCACATGTGTAACAGTAACATTTGGGCTGTAATTGAACTTTGCAACATGTATTTATTGCTCTAATGGCCTCGCGACGGATCGGATTGTGGGGACACTGATGCCCTGAGCCAGCTGCAGGTAACGCAGGCAAGAGCCCGTTGTCAGGTGGAGAATACCTCCAACAATAACGGAAATGTGGCTAAAGTAGCGCTGCTGAGCTGCAGCCGAGGTGGGGACGACATTTAACATGTGAAGTTACTGCAGTCAGCGGCGGCTCAGGGTAACCACACAAATGTAATGGCAGGCACGCATGCATTGGTTGCAACAACAAGGGGCAACATGCACGATATTCTAGCGCTCCGTCAATATTTACACTCTGGAGACAGAGCGCGCGCCCGCCAAACACACACCGAAACTACGACGTTGGTACAACGTTCGAACAAGTTTTAACACTTCCTAACCAGTTATAACAACCAATATAGCAAGTTGTAACAACGTTCTAATACGTCATAAACACGTTAAGCCAAGATGTAACAACTTTATTACAAGTTGTAACAACGTTCTAATACGTCATAAACACGTTAAGCCAAGATGTAACAACTTTATTACAAGTTGTAACAAGCGGAAAATAGAGACAGTTTCGGTTTGTGTTTCCAGGGCGTGACTCAGACCGTTGTTGATCAACAGGCAAGCCATGCTTCCGGGTGACTTAACTGCCCCAAGTTCTTGGGTGGAGCAGACAACAGCAGTCCTTAAATATACCTTATGATGACAAGAAAAAAAGCCCGTCGAAACAGCCACTCCCGACTGCTTTCCCTTTCCCATAGCTCGCCTTAAGTCTTACCAAACAGGTTTTGCTTAGAACACGATCCACCGTCGGCTTAAAGCAAGATCTCCACAACTACTATGTGAACATTGGCGAAAAGTCAAGGGATCAGCACCAACTCGACCCTACCTATCCAGGCTTCGAACCCTCGCGTGGCGAGGGGGGGGGGGGGAGGGGGGTGGAGGGGAAGAGAGACGGGCGAGCGTTCTACCACTGAACCACAGCGACTTTCACTTGTACCGACACCACTACAGTCACCTGAAGCGACCTTGTACTTGATTTTTTTCACACACAACAGCTTCTCAGACGCCCCCAAGAGTCTCTCATCCGTCACCGTGAAGACCTTGCACTCAAGAGCTGGTCACACACTTTTCAGAAACACTCACGTTTATCCTTCAGGAATTTAATGGAGCAGAGAGCAACACCTGGCTACCCCCCCCCCCCCCCCACCGTCAACCAGCCTACCTGATAAAACTCACTAAACTACGCCATGTTCCGCCACAGGGAATGTTGAGCAGCAACAATGAATTAATTTCAACCGTAAAAAAGTCAGACAACAAGCCCCGCCACATGAAATATTTCATGTGAATTAGAGACGAGTGTCAAACACAAATTCCTTCTAAATGTGGAAGAGGAATTAACCATATTTTCACATGTTTTGCTGTAGCATAGATATGGATTAGTCTGAGCAATGTAGGTAGAACAGGGGTCTGCGTCCTCTGCTTGTCACCGATAGACCCGGCTGGGATCAAACCCTAGGCAGGACAAAAATGGTTGGGCACGTTTCCTTTCACCTGATGAAACTGTTCTCAAAATAATAAGGCGAAAAACCTATCGAGGCCGAAAAAACGTAAGTATTACGGTGTTATAATATGTTCTCATACGTCGTATTTTTAACGGTTTAATCGATTCCTCAAAAAAATACGACGAATTTTAGGAGATGACGTGTTGCAGGCATTGTGTCGTTGATCATGCAAGAGCAATAAATGCTGCCCATCGCCACTCTAATTAAACAAAAGGCCTTTCACCGGCATTTGTCATCAATGCCGGTGAAAGGCATTAATAACCCCCCCCCAAACACACGTGTCATTTACGACACTATTTTTGTCATAGAGAATTAACACTTGATGCATATGTATCAATGCCCATAAAAATATTTATCTTTTATTTTTTATTTTATCGTCAATTGGACATACTATTTGACCCACCTGATCAACCGGGATGTGATGTGACTGTGAGCAACGGCCACTAACAGGCTGGTTGATTAGTTCACCAACCAGGGCACAAGGTCAGAGACCGGGCCGCGGGGATGTTGATCACCCGAACCATCACAAGGATACAAGGCGCCTGGACGAAAGAAAAACACAAGTTGCAAGGACGCAAGTCCTTGCAACTTGCAAGATTATGGACGCAAGTCCAATGTCTCCTGAGACTGATGGATGCCTTCTATATATATATATATATATATATATATATATATATATATATATATATATATATATATATATATATATATATATATATGTCGTACCTAGTAGCCAGAACGCACTTCTCAGCCTACTATGCAGGGCCCGATTTGCCTAATAAGCCAAGTTTTCATGAATTAATTGTTTTTCGACTACCTAACCTACCTAACCTAACCTAACCTAACTTTTTCGGCTACCTAACCGAACCTAACCTATAAAGATAGGTTAGGTTAGGTTAGGTAGGGTTGGTTAGGTTCGGTCATATAACTACGTTAATTTTAACTCCAATAAAAAAAAGTTGACCTCATACATAATGAAATGGGTAGCTTATTAATTCATAAGAAAAAAAATTGAAAAAATATATTAATTCAGGAAAACTTGGCTTACTAGGTAAATCGGGCCTTGCATAGTAGGCCGAGTACGACGTTCTGGCTACTAGGTACAACATATATATATATATATACGTATATATATACATACATATACATGCAAGAGCAATTACCGCTGAGGCAGTAATGTTCCTTCCCTGAGCACCTGAGATAGACTGCTGAGGTGACCGAGAACTTGGGTATTTATACCCATGTTGGTGATGTCAGATCACCAACTGGGGCAAAGAATTCAACATCACCCTAAACTGGACTCCATTCCTGGTTGGAATCCCATTAAATGAGAAAGCCGATGAAACTGCTAAATTGACAACTCGTCATCCAGTAATCCACAAAATAATCTAACCCAGCCTAGAGCACATAAAAAACACAATCACCAAAAACTCGGACACCTCAACAAAGCTCATCTACACCAGAGAGTAGCAGAAGGTTCGCCCTCTGCAATCCTAGAAAGTGCGAACGCATCTTCTGCCAAACAATCACAGAAAAGCCACTCCTTCACTATCTCCTGGAGTGTGAAGCCACCAAGGATCTTAGAAGAGCTTTAGGAGTCCCTAATTGTTGCAGTAACCACCCTGAAGCCATCAACACTGTCACTCTTCTGGTCATGAAAAGTGTCCAGCAGCTGGAGACCCTCATAAAGACTGTCAAGCAGTATCCTCCCCCGCGATAGCAGCCACATATTAAGGACTGACGATTTAAGTGCAAGCACAGCACAGCACTTTGGTCCTTTCACGACCAAAGATCACATTCACTCCAAAAAATTTACCACTTACGGGCTATTCATGCCCGTGCCACCTCTTGGGTGGCTTAATCTTCATCAATCAATGTCACATCCTTTGTCACCGAGGCTTGGAACGAGGAGCCGGCGGCGTAACAAATATATATATATATATATATATATATATATATATATATATATATATATATATATATATATATATATATATATATATATATATATACATATATCATGAGTGAATACCATAGTGTTTATACATTACACTAGTCTGCAATTGAATAAGTCGAAAGTTTCCGGATTTGGCAGACGTGAGAGATGGCCTAGCCTGCGAACCCTCGCTAAATGGTGGCTCTCCACAACTGGTGATATGATCCCTGAAAGCCAGCAAGTTAATGCACGAACCTAAAAGTCTTGCAGAAAAAAAAAACTTATGAAATATTGCACATTAAATAAAAGTTACTGGCGCATATTTCTATATAAATGAAAAGTTTTGAGAATTTACGACCATTGCCTGGGTTATACCTACGGTGGGTTTTATTTTCCTCCGTTTTCCCCCTTCCACAAACATTTCATTCCTCAGTCATTAGTCTTAATTCATATGTCTTAACACCCGGACTCCTTCTTCCCGCCAATGTCTCTGCAGCGAGGAACCCTTCTGAAAGAAATTACCCGTCCAAAGAGCCAAGTATTTTCACCCCAAGTTTTAATGCAATTCTTACATGTGCTAACACGGGCACACCCGCGGCCAACTTTCCTTCTTTAAGGAAGGAAGGAGTGGAAAACATGTTATCATGAAGAGGAAAACTTCCAGGAAGCACCGGTGCCCGGGCAAGGAAACTGCAGTAATAATATAAAGGAGAGTGGGGCGTCCCCCCCTTGTTAGATATAATGCATCCTGGTGTTTACCTCCCACACACACAGCTCCTCCAGCGTGTACTATGTCTTACCCTTCCTCCTCTTTCAGTGTGTCCTAAGTCTTACCCTTCCCCTCTTTCTCCTCTTTCAGCGTGTCCTATGTCTTCCCCCTTCCCCTCTAGGGTGCCACTCCCAAGTCATCGTCCTCCTGTACTGTGGTTCTCGTGGCTGGTTTACTGATTTAGCCCATAAAGCTACCAGATAAGAACATATAGTCCAGAATACATGTTCAGGTGATTTATTAAGCTAAAATAGTAATGAACCCCCCCACTATTTAATTATATTTTTCCTAGTGCCGTAGACTATAGTTCCTTATTTGATATATACAATAAGTATTGTTCCTTGTTAATGTTTGAGATTAGCGTTCTATTCTTTTCTGAAAGCATAGTGCTTAATTCTGTTTATTAAATATGGTGAAATATAAGGAGTGCTCGTCACACATAAAAAATAAAACATAACATAAAAGGAAACTGTATTTCAATAAAATATTATCAAAAGTTATGGGAAAGGTAGAAGCTCTCAATAGATGCGAGCAATACTCGGTCAAAAACGAGAAAGATTTCTGTAAAACTTAAGTAAATGTACGATTGAATACCATCTGATACGGAAAGGATTTCTCCATGTCTCTGGAGTAAGTCTTTGCAAATACTTGGAAATGACTGTAACTGCCTTAGATATTGAGATGGAATTTTAACTGAAAGAGTGTGTTTCAAAACAGAGACATTGACTGGCAGGAGTTTGCCTCGTTGTAAAATGCAAGAACAAAATACATATATATATATATATATATATATATATATATATATATATATATATATATATATATATATATATATATATATATATATAAATATATATATATATATATATATATATATATATATATATATATATATATATATATATATATATATATATTATTAAATATGACCGAAAAAGTAAGATTAATAATTCTAACACGAATTTTCTCAATCTTTCGTACATTACGCTTCACTGTTGGAGGTAAATCAAAAATCAATTCTCCAAAATTCATTTTTATTTCTAGTCTGACGCGACACGGGCGCGTTTCGTAAAACTTATTACATTTTCAAAGACTTTAGTTCACAAATACACAACTAAATAGAACTTACGTATCTCCGATTTTATATCTACATTTGAGTGAGGTGGAAGGGGTGATGTGGCATTAACACAAGACAGAACAAAATGTGGTATTAATAGGGTATTAATTTCATCAACACAAGACAGAACAAGGGTATTAATAGGGTATTAATTTCATCAACACAAGACAGAACACGAAACAATGGATATTGAATAGAAGTGTTTGTAGAAAGCCTATTGGTCCATATTTCTTGATGCTTCTATATTGGAGCGGAGTCTTGAGGTGGGTAGAATATAGTTGTGCAATAATTGGCTGTTGATTGCTGGTGTTGACTTCTTGATGTGTAGTGCCTCGCAAACGTCAAGCCGCCTGCTATCGCTGTATCTATCGATGATTTCTGTGTTGTTTACTAGGATTTCTCTGGCGATGGTTTGGTTGTGGGAAGAGATTATATGTTCCTTAATGGAGCCCTGTTGCTTATGCATCGTTAAACGCCTAGAAAGAGATGTTGTTGTCTTGCCTATGTACTGGTTTTTTTGGAGCTTACAGTCCCCAAGTGGGCATTTGAAGGCATAGACGACGTTAGTCTCTTTTAAAGCGTTCTGTTTTGTGTCTGGAGAGTTTCTCATGAGTAGGCTGGCCGCTTTTTGAGAAAATTCGTGTTAGAATTATTAATCTTACTTTTTCGGTCATATTTAATAATATATGTCTACAGGAAAGACTGCTACCAAAATATACTAATATATATATATATATATATATATATATATATATATATATATATATATATATATATATATATATATATATATATATATATATATATATATATGTATGTATGTATGTCGTACCTAGTAGCCAGAACGCACTTCTCAGCCTACTATACAAGGCCCAATTTGCCTAATAAGCCAAGTTTTCATGAATTAATGTTTTTTCGACTACCTAACCTACCTAACCTAACCTAACCTAACTTTTTCGGCTACCTTACCTAACCTAACCTATAAAGATAGGTTAGGTTAGGTTAGGTAGGGTTGGTTAGGTTCGGCCATATATCTACGTAAATTTTTACTCCAATAAATTTTTTTTTACCTCATACATAACGAAATGGGTAACTTTATCATTTCATAAGAAAAAAATTAGAGAAAATATATTAATTCATGAAAACTTGGCTTATTAGGCAAATCGGGCCTTGCATAGTAGGCTGAGAAGTGCGTTCTGGCTACTAGGTACGACATATATATATATATATATATATATATATATATATATATATATATATATATATATATATATATATATATATATATATATATATATATATATATATATATAGAGCACGCCGCTATATATCTGAAACTGAAACCTCAACCGTCCAAACGTGAGAAACGACTTTCCAGTCCCATCGGCAGATGGAGCTACTGCAAGCTTTCAATATCGATGCTGTTATTGTTGAACCAGTTGTAGTTATATTGCGGTGGCCAATGAAAAATGATGCAAACAAAAATAAAGTTGCAAAATAACCACTTTAGCTTGCTGGATCCCCCCCCTGACTCTTCCCCCTTACCCTTATCCCTTCCCTTTACCTCACCCTACCCTAACCCCCTACCCTTAGGGGATTAAGGTAGGGTATCTTCACCTCTACCATTACTCTACCATTACCTCACTCTCTCTCAGGTCTCTCTAACCACAATAGCTACCAAGATTGCTACCAGTATTACTACCACTACTGCTTACTAGACTGCTACCATTATCACAATTGTTAATGTTAAATTATTATCAAATATTGACCCATTTATGGCGACCACTGCAGTAGACTTACTGACCCATTCATGATCACTGAATTTGTCCTATCCCGCCAAACACACACCGAAACTACGACGTTGGTACAACGTTCGAACAAGGTTTAACACTTCCTAACCAGTTATGATAACCAATATAGCAAGTTGTAACAACGTTTTAATACGTCTTAAACACGTTAAGCCAAGATGTAACAACTTTATTACAAGTTATAACAAGCGGAAAATTGAGACAGTTTCGGTTTGTGTTTCCAGGGATTGGCCCTTGCATTGCGACAACTGCAGTAAGCCTATTGGTCTACTGCAGTACACCAACTTTATAACAAGATGTAACACCTTTTGTAACACGTTGTAACATGTAAACAATCGGATTCGTTAGGCTGTGTGTGTTTGCAGGGATATAGATTGTGATACGAAAAGGTCTACATTACCCCGGATGGTTAATCATACAGGGCCAAGTGATCTGCACTCGCAATCTTCAGCAGCATTATTAGCATAATACTCATGAACACTCGAGTGAATAAAGCCAATGTAAAGCTCCAGGGGCCAGATTCACGAAGCAGTTACGCAAGTACTTACGAACGTGTATATCTTTCCTCAATCTTTGACGGCTTTGGTTACATTTATTAAACAGTTTACCAGCATGAAAACTTCCCAATCAACGGTTGTTATTGTTATAAACAGCCTAATGGTGATTCCGAGTTCATTAACTGTTTAATAATTGTAAAGAAAACCGTAAAAGATTGAGACAAGATGTACATGTTCATAAGTGCTTGCGTAACTACTTCGTGAATCTACCCCCAGGAACCTCATACCGTAGGTCTGAAGAGTCTAAAGACTAAGCACTTCATAATATTTGTGAGAGATCAAGACAAGAGTTCTTATTCACATACCTTACCCACATGATCATCCTTCCAATCATCCTTCCAATATTGAGTACTCAGGATTGGAAGATTCATCACACGAAGACCAGTCGATCATCTTTTAAGGTTAACTACGGCATTTTTACGCCCACTTTGACCTGATAACCACAATGTGGTTATCAGGTCAAAGTTCAAAGGTTATCAGCTTAAGTTCCGTTAACTTAAGCTTGGTAGATTTTTTTGTTAGGTCTTAAAAGGGGTGTCAGAGCAGAGAGGAGTCTGTCACGAATGTTTAGGTGTGTTGATACTGAGAAAGTGACTAATTTATCATGAAGGGAAGGCAGCATAGCTGTGAAGGCAGCATAGCTGGGAAGGCAGCATAGCTGGGAAGGCAGCATAGCTGGGAAGGCAGCATAGCTGGGAAGGCAGCATAGCTGGGAAGGCAGCATAGCTGGGAAGGCAGCATAGCTGGGAAGGCAGCATAGCTGGGAAGGCAGCATAGCTGGGAAGGCAGCATAGCTGGGAAGGCAGCATAGCTGGGAAGGCACCATAACTGGGAAGGCAGCATAGCTGGGAAGGCAGCATAGCTGGGAAGGCAGCAAGTTGGGAAGGCAGCATAGCTGGGAAGGCAGCATAGCTGGGAAGGCAGCATAGCTGGGAAGGCAGCATAGCTGGGAAGGCAGCATAGCTGGGAAGGCAGCATAGCTGGGAAGGCAGCATAGCTGGGTAGGCAGCATAGCTGGGTAGGCAGCAAGTTGGGAAGGCAGCATAGCTGGGAAGGCAGCATAGCTGGGAAGGCAGCATAGCTGGGAAGGCAGCATAGCTGGGAAGGCAGCATAGCTGGGAAGGCAGCATAGCTGTGAAGGCAGCATAGCTGGGAAGGCAGCATAGCTGTGAAGGCAGCATAGCTGTGAAGGCAGCATAGCTGGGAAGGCAGCATAGCTGGGAAGGCAGCATAGCTGGGAAGGCAGCATAGCTGTGAAGGCAGCATAGCTGGGAAGGCAGCATAGCTGGGAAGGCAGCATAGCTGGGAAGGCAGCATAGCTGGGAAGGCAGCATAGCTGGGAAGGCAGCATAGCTGGGAAGGCAGCATAGCTGGGAAGACAGCATAGCTGGGAAGACAGCATAGCTGGGAAGGCAGCTAGCTAGGAAGGCAGCATAGCTGGGAAGGCAGCATAGCTGGGAAGGCAGCATAGCTGGGAAGGCAGCATAGCTGGGAAGGCAGCATAGCTGGGAAGGCAGCATAGCTGGGAAGGCAGCATAGCTGGGAAGGCAGCAAGCTAGGAAGGCAGCAAGCTAGGAAGGCAGCAAGCTAGGAAGGCAGCAAGCTAGGAAGGCAGCAAGCTAGGAAGGCAGCAAGCTAGGAAGGCAGCAAGCTAGGAAGGCAGCAAGCTGGGAAGGCAGCAAGCTAGGAAGGCAGCAAGCTAGGAAGGCTTCAAGCTGAGAAGACAGCATAGCTGGGAAGGCAGCATAGCTGGGAAGGCAGCATAGCTGGGAAGGCAGCAAGCTAGGAAGGCAGCAAGCTCGGAAGGCTTCAAGCTGAGAAGACAGCATAGCTGGGAAGGCAGCATAGCTGGGAAGGCAGCATAGCTGGGAAGGCAGCATAGCTGGGAAGGCAGCATAGCTGGGAAGGCAGCAAGCTGGGAAGGCAGCAAGCTGGGAAGGCAGCAAGCTGGGAAGGCAGCAAGCTAGGAAGGCAGCAAGCTAGGAAGGCAGCAAGGATGGAAGGCAGCAAGCTAGGAAGGCAGCAAGCTAGGAAGGCAGCAAGCTGGGAAGGCAGCAAGCTAGGAAGGCAGCAAGCTAGGAAGGCTTCAAGCTGAGAAGACAGCATAGCTGGGAAGGCAGCATAGCTGGGAAGGCAGCATAGCTGGGAAGGCAGCAAGCTGGGAAGGCAGCAAGCTAGGAAGGCAGCAAGCTGGGAAGGCAGCAAGCTAGGAAGACAGCAAGCTGGGAAGGCAGCAAGCTGGGAAGGCAGCAAGCTAGGAAGGCATCATAGCTGGGAAGGCAGCAAGCTAGGAAGGCTTCAAGCTGAGAAGACAGCATAGTTGGGAAGGCATCAAGTTACATAGTCATAGTGGCTTAGCTAATGCTGCTAATTTCCTTGCCTCACACCACGCAAAATATTGTCATTTTCTTATTATCTCTCAATCTATGAGAGATAACAGGAAAATGATAATATGAATAATATGAAAATAGTATTAGAAGGTGTTATTTTGCTGTCGGTGAATGCCAGATATTGAAGTTTTGAGACAGGATTTTCAGTAGGCCGTATTTTCAACGTGTTCGATTACGTCCAAAATACGACCTATAAGGGTGAGATGACGGGTTAGGTGACGGGGAGAGTCGGATATCTGTCAATAATGCTGGAGGTGTGGACAGAAATTAACCTCATTAATGGGTGGGGTTGGGGGGGGGGGGGTTCTCGTCCACACCGAAACCCGATTCTCGACTGTGATTGGCCGGGAGTCCCGACCCGCCGACACGAACTAAAATTTGGCCAATTTGGCCTCAAATCACCAAATTAGAAGGTCAGGCAAGAGACCGGGGTCGCGTACCCTCACCCTGACCACACACCTGTAACCCCCCATTCAGCCCACATCTGTAACCCCACCCAGCCCACACCTGAAACCCCACCCAGCCCACATCTGTAACCCCACACAGCCCACATCTGTAACCCCACCCAGCCCACACCTGTAACCCCACCCTACTCATAATTTAATTACTTTTATAGGGGACAGGAAGCGTGTGTGTATATTGAAGCATGGAGTATAATATGTAATAATGCTTATTACTACATGTATTATATTAGAGTATGTCTATATTACGTTATATTTTCATATTATATTAAAGTATATTATACCTACTTTAGTCTTATATCGGGGTCCTCCCAAGATTGAACTATTTCCCCAGGATCGAACCCCAAACAGTCGCTTATTCCCGGGTACATAGAGTGAACAGCGGCATTAGGTGAAAGGAAACGTGCACAACCATTTCAGTCCCCCGCCCCGGGCATCGACCCGGAAGCCCTGATTATGAGTCGAGAACGAAGCCAACTGTGCTACGAGACCATGGTGAGGGGCGGCGTGAAGTGAAAGGGTCACACTGCAAAGTTTGGTGAGACTAGCCGCTTACGTCTGACCTCCAAACTTTTCTGTACATATAACAATAGCCAGCCTCAGTAGTGGCAAATGATAATTCACTCAATTTGCCTACAGCCATATTGGCCAGTTACTACCGTTTTCTGTTTTTACCCTTTTTAAACGCGCGGTATAACTAATTGATGACGCGCAATATAACTAATTGATGACTCGCGATATAACTAATTGATGACTCGCAATATAACTAATTGATGACAAATAGTTGAAGCTGTGCCCAAGTTTGCTAATTTTCAGTCCTTGTTTATAAGCCCTTTGAAAAAGTTTTTAATCCACTTTCAATCTCTTTTTACCTACATTTCAGATTATCCTCTAAATACCACGTGCTGATTCTGATCTTATTATCAGAATCACTAAGTTGTCACTAGTGGAGTCCCACAGGGCTCAATCCTTGGACCTATCCTGTTCCTAATATATATAAAACAATCTCCCAGATATAACGGACTCGTTCCTCCTAATGTTCACTGATAACAAAATTATGAGGAGGATTAAGACCGAGGAAGATAGCAAGAGGCTATAAGATGACCTGGATAATCTGAAGGAATGATCCAATAAATGGTTACTAGAGCTTAACTCTAGTAAATGTAAAGTGATGAAGCTATGTGGAGGGAGCAGAAGGCCAGACGGTGTAAAATGGGAGACGAAGTCGTCAGTGAAACAGAGAGAAGGATCTAAGAATTGATATCACACCGAAACTATCTCCTGAAGTACACACAAACCGAATATCATCAGCGGCAAATGCGAGACTGGCTAACAACAGAACTGTCATTAGAAAGTTGTGTAAGAAACCATTTACAACCTTGTATACCACTTATGTCAGACCAATCCTGAAGTATGCGGCTCCAGCATGGAGCCCGTACCTTGTCAAGCAAAAGACGAAGTTAGAGATGGTTCAGAGGTATGCCACTAACTCTTTCCAGAACTACGAGGTATGAGTTATGATTAAAGGCGGCGTGAATTGCACCTCACGTCGCTTGAAGAGAGAAGAGTTTGGGGAGACATAATTACCACATACAAAATTCTCAGCGAAACTGACATGGTAGATCATGACATAATTTAACACGGGTGGTACACGCACAAGGGGACACAGGTGGAAACTGAGTACCCAAATGAGCCCCAGAGTAATTAGAAGGAATTAGTTCAGTGTCAGAGTATTTAATAAATGGAATGCATTTGGACGTGATATAGTGGAGGCAGACTCCACACACAGTTTCAAATGTAGATTTCATAGAGCCCAATAGGCTCAGGAACCTGTACACTAGTTGACTAACAGTTGAGGGACTAAAGAGGACCAAAGAGCCGAAGCTCAACCTCGCCAGCACAATCAGGTTCGTACAATTACCTAAGTATACACGCATACACACACAAACAACACCCACCCACGTATTAATCACTGTTTAAATGACACACCTGTATGAATGCAGTTTGACATCCGCAGTAACCCACCACACCATGACATGCAAGACTTAATAAGGGAGTGACACTCAAGGTTATGGTCGCACACTGCACAAGCAACTCCTTATGGATGCATACCTGGAGTATACCTGCAGAGGATTTCGAGAGTTCTTCTACTCCCCGAGCCCCGGTCTGGGGCCAGGCTCGACTTGTGATAACTTGAGCCAACAGGCTGTTGCTTGGAGCGGCCCGCAGACCCACACATCCACGACAAGTACTTTACTTGTAGTGGATTACTACATCCACAACATACACACTACATTACTCCATACACATACCCAGTTGCCTGGTGGGTATGTGTACCCACATACCCACCACTATACCAGTAACTATAACTTCCCACACTATACCAGTAACTCCCTATGGTAGCTATGGTCCTCACTCACACCATAAACTTCCTATGGTAGCCATGCTCGTCACTCGCGCACTCTGTCAACATGATAATTACAGGACCAGCCTCCAGCAACCTACAGACAACAACATTACCCTCCATACAACAGCCACTCTCCATGCTAACACCACTTAACGAGCTCGTTAACCCTTCGCGGCCACAACACGAGTCTCTTGAAGTAACACCGAGTCTCAATAAACACGACGTTCCGTTAGACGGCTGCTAAGTATTTCAGGCAGTACAGGCCAGGGACTGGTGATGGATTGATCGCTTACACCAGAGGGAAGCTCCCACTGGCGACTCCATTCCCACACCTGTTCCAGGGACGACGCGTCGCACATATCCCCCCCCCCCCCCCCCAATAGTACGAGACATGTTCACGACCTGACTCGTACTCCCTACGGATTCCCACAGCTGTGGACGGGAAATCTATAAGGAGGTCCCCCCCCCCAAGGCCAGCTATACTGATTATCATCATCTGGATGCAACCCCCACAACATTTGCCTAACTCTCAGGTATTTATTTGCTGCTTGGTGAAAGGATTAGGGCGGAATGAAATATGCCAACCTATCTCCGGTCCCGTCTGGGTTTCGAACCCCCCTGGGATCTTCGGTTGTGAGCCAGGTACACGCAAACCACTACGCCACACGACTGATTTATGTAGAGAAAAATAAACAAATCTTTAACCCTGTCTATGTATGACAGACGAGAATGTATGTATATTGATGTGTAAGCACACTCAATCACCTGTGACCTAGTTTCAACCACTCGCTACACTGCATAACGAGTCAGACGACAGAAGAATGCTATAGTTACCACTGGGAAGGAACAACCAGATCTGTGGAAGGGAATCAAGAATTGCCACCTACACAAGCCTCCCGCCACACTAACGGCAGTGGGTGGGAAGCTCACCCACGTAGTCACGCAGTTCTCCGCCGCACCTACAGCAGTGGGTGGACTCCCACTCCGCCAGAGTCACAAGGTTGGCCATAAACAAGTGGGTCGCCACGGACCTGCCCTCCAGCCCTCGCGATGACAATCAAGGGCGTCATTAGAGGTGGTGATTGTTGGGAGTGATTGTGACATTGACTGCGAGTGTTGAATACTGTGTGAGCGGGGGAGGATGCCTGGGTGGACCCCCTGGTGGACCCCCTGGTGGACCCCAGAGTGGACCCTCTAGTGGACCCCTAGGTGGACACCTGAGTGGAAATATTGAAGGTGGTGGAGAAAATGAGGAAGAAGCAGTGAAGGTGAAGGTGTGTGAAGCTGTATCAAGCTTTAAACCTAGTGTTGGGAAAGTGAAAGGGAAGCTCTCCAAGGTTACCATGGTCCACACACATCGTGTGAACCTGGAACAAAAACCTCCCCCTATAAACCTCAGCTCTGACAAGCAGGTTAAAACAAACTGCTTGACACAAAGACAATAATAACAGCCACAAAGACTGACCTTAAATAATAAGAAAATGCAAGCAAATCCTATTACTTACGGCCGCCTTCCGTCACCATTACCGAACTCCTGGAAGCAGGACTTCGGCTACGGAGGAGCTAAGAAGATACGAGTGTGGGTGGTGCTGGTAAGGCGGTATCAGGACTCTCTAAGATGCGCTTGCTAACGAGCACAACCACTTACCAGTGATGGTAGAGGTTGTGGTGCTTAGCCTTCCACTAGTGAGGTAAGGGCTGTCAACCTCTGGAGGGTTGTCAGTCCACCACAAACAACTTCCTGACCAACCACAAAGTATACTTTAAACCTGAATATAATCGAGGACTATAGAAAAACGCGCAGTGTACATACATCGAGAAATGAAGTATACATTTCAGTGTATATAAACCGAGAAATGAAGAATACCTCAGTGTACATACATCGAGAATGAGGTATACCTCTCAGTTAATATACACCGAGAAATAAGAGTATACCTCTCAGTGTATAAGTATACCCCTGAAGGAGGTGGTACTCAAGAAAAAACATCTACTCAAGTTCAGTAACTCATCACCAGGACGAGTAATCTCCCAAAAAAACTAAATTTTGCATTACTTACATAAATTACAAATATTCTATCTTAAAGACTCAAGAAAATCCTATAATTTCCTTAAACCTTAATTCATATGAGGACAATTTAAAACGACCATTAAACCCGTCTTGTCTGAAGAAAAGTTACAAGGCTCTAAGACTCGATTCTTGAACACTAATACGGACCCAAAACATACCTTGAGATGTTGAATATAATAATAACTATCTTCTTCCTTAAGTATCCAAAGCAAGGTAAGTAATCCTCAGGTTGTCACGTTCGAGCCCACGGAACAAGCTACGAATCACAGTTCGCTGGGAGCGACACACGCACACAACCTCACACCACCACAGCGAGAGCGCTACTGAGGCCTCGCTTCCACACTCGCTGCTCAAGTCTGAGTCGACCACCAAGGGAAAACAAGCTCTTGAAAACATTTTTCTCAATAACTGGACAAAAATAAATCCTTTTCTCCATATATTCCTGGTTTGTCTATTTAGCAGTGTGGGTGTGTAGCAGATATATTTGAAGGTGTTTGCGAGCATGGGTGTGTAGCAGATATTTGAAGGTGTTTGTGAGCATGGGGGAGAATACAGAGTTGATGTTGGGGGGTAGGGCTCAGAAGGGGATATTTGTATGGGGGTGAGATTATTGATCTTTTTCTCCACTACTGGCGTTGATGTAATCCTCTCTGGAGACGTTGTCGAGGGCGTTGGTGGACTGAGAGATGCTTGAGTGTAAACATTACTGTTTCCTACTAACCTACCGATAACTACGGGCGAATCTAGCTTTTAATCACATTAACTAATCTATTTTTTGAGCACCTGTTGCGTTACAATTTAACTATTCGGACGTTCCGAATTCTTCTGTGGATGGAGGTGGCTCCATCAACTTCCTTCACTGCATTCCACTTACATTTCTTCGGCTCAATTGCGTGTCCAGCTTCCACCTGTGGCGTATTAAGACTTATTTTCCGAGGAGAAACCTCCCTGAACAGTTCCCCAGGTGAATATTTATTTGTTGTGTTTGTTCATACTATTATTCACAATCCGGTTAGCTAACCTCCGTTTTTATACATTGCTCGATTATCAAAATTAGATTTTATTTTTAGTGGAGAGTAATTAGTGGAGAGTTCACTATCAGTGGTAACTAGTGGAGAGTTCACTATCAGTGGTAACTAGTGGAGAGTTCACTATCAGTGGTAACTAGTGGAGAGTTCACTATCAGTGGTAACTAGTGGAGAGTTCATTATCAGGGGTAACTTGTGGAAAGTTCATTACACTGTGTAATAATTTATTAGTTACCGTGTAGTATTATTGCCAAACTGCTAATATTTAAAAATATTGTAAATCCCGGTACCGTTAGGGATTTACAATACATGTACAGGTATCGTACTACCTCAATACCTGTACTACCGGGATAGGGTCCCGGTCGGGTTCGTTCTCGACTCACAATCAAGAATTCTGGGTTCGAATTCCGGGCGGGACAGAAATGACTGGGCGCATTTCCTATCACCTAACGCTGCTGTTCACCTAGAACTAATTAGGAGTAAGTCAGCTTATTGTGGGGTTACATCCTGGGGGGGGGGGTTTAGTAATTCGACCGTGTGAATAAATACACTCTGGCTGCCTGTCCCCTGACACAACGAATGATTAAAAATTGCAACTATTTCCCTTTTGCTCCTGTGTCCATGCCAGCTCAGCGATACCTTGAAATGGATTGAAAATTGAAATTGGGATTGAAAATTCCAGACAGATTCAGTTGTGAGCAAACTTGAAGGAACACCACAATGGTAACATGCAACTCTTCTTCTGGTTCACTGCTTGTATTGCAAAGGAGAATTGCAACATCATTAAGACTTTGCAGGACACTTTGCAGTGTGACGAGTCGGGGGGGGGGGGGATCACTGGAGACTTTATAAGGTGACTTTTCCGACGGAGCTTTGCAACTTCTGTAGCATCATCAGTTTCGATAGATACTCTGGATAGCTGAAGATTGACTAACCTATCCTATCTTCACTATTGAGTTGCTTGCAGGTCTCCAGTACAGAGTCATTTACTTTATTCACTCTTGTATTTATGACTTTATTCACTCTTGTGTTCATGATGATATCCTCGTATTGCACCCAAAATTTGACAGTGCAGGCAAATTGATATATGGGCAGTGTATGAACATATGACCCTGTATGACTAACCATCGTGCGAGATGGAGACTTTTAGTATCACTGCTATCTTATTCACTCTTGTGTTGATGATATCCTCATAATACACCAAAGAGTCTGTCAGTGCAGACTAATTATCTCATGCCTCTGTATGACTAACCATCCTGTGTGATGGGGAATTTTAGCATCACGTAGCTAGTTTTTTTTTGACACATTGTACTCCCCGTCATATAGTCTAGGGGAGCTGCACAAATACACATGTACCTAAATGCGTTAATAAAAAAATTGGATCGCCATGATGGTTTTAGCATGTTTCCTGTCTGGTTTTGTCCCTGACACATCAGGAGCATCAAGGCGAACTAAATAATGTAAATTCTCTCGCTTTCTCATTGGGAATAGATAATGTCTGAGGGGAAATAAAAACCATTTTCTGTTCTGCTTTAGACAAAAAATTCGGAAATAAAACTTACCACTCAGGAGGAAAAACAGTGTTTTTTTTTAGTGTAATTATCAGCTGTTATCAGTGACTGCTAGAGTGGAGATTTTATTATCATTTATTATCAGAGGTAGAAAGTGGAGAGTTATAATCTTTTATCTAGTTCCTCCTTAATACAATACATATTAAAATATGAAAGTCAGAAAACTTCAAATACAACAGATGCAATTAAGCAGCGAGGCGCGACATGAGGAACTAAGTCTCATTTTCGACGTAGTCACTCATATATAAGCATTGTTAGGTAGGCACTTGGCACTTGCCAAGTGCTCTAATAGCCAGGTACTCCCACGGTGTTCCCCTGTGGGGGTCCTGTGGTGTTCACGGCGGTTTGGTCAGACCAGGCCGCGGAGATAGCCATTCCCAGCACCAACACAAGATAACGAACAGCCCACAATATGCAGGAGCTACAAGTTTAGATAGCGAGTCAGAGATGAGCAATCCACTTGCGCTTAACTTTACATAATTTGCACATTACTTCGCTAATTCCAAGACATGACGTTATATGGCTAGCTTAATAATTACCATTCAGACATCATTCTAAATCATTAGAATGATGTCTGAATGTCTAAATCATTCTAAATCCATTATAACAAGCATGAAATATTCACATATTAAAATATTTTAAGTAATTATAATGCTTGATATACCTGGATGTGCTATACTCGAGGACAACATCAAGTATAATACTCAACTCCTGGCAGTGTTGACCAAAATATATCGTTATTTAGCAGATAACAAAATGCTAGGAATTCCTATCCGTTCCAATGTGTTTTTTCATGAATTTTTGAGTCGAGTGTTGTGTAATGCTTGGCATATATCAATATATATAAAAGAGAGACTCTTGGGGCTAGCCTTATCTAACTTTGCAGAGGGAATAGTGTGGGGTACAGGACGGACATAGGCTAAACGGGGTCACCAGACTTCAAGAGGCAAAACCTAGCGTGCCAGGGGGTCACATTCTGACTCCCACGATGATTTTTTCTCACTGCCCGCCGGCTGCATCTAGCTAAATATTTTAAAAACTAAATTTTTAAAATATCTGCTATTCATATTTTGACCATAGTGGCATAAAACAGACGTTTGGTATAGGAATTATGACAGTGGGTTATGATATATTTATGTTATACTTCTCTGTTGTTGTCAGTGTGGTGGCGTAAATACCAGTGTTGTGTTGGTGTTAACTGGCGCCATTAATATGCTGGTGGCGAAGGTGTTGTGGAGATTAGCAATGACCCATGGAATTATTTGAATGCTGTGAGCATTTGATATTCGTGTGATCTTGCTAGATGTGCACCACAAGTCGCTGGGAATAGGAGTTCTTTAGAGGAAGGGAAGGTATACGTGGGTATACTCACTATAGGTCGCCTGGGTGTTGGTGTACGCTAGAGGAAGGGAAGGTGTATAAGGGTATACTCACTATAGACAGGCTGGGTGTAGGTGTATGCTAGAGGAAGGGAAGGTGCACGTGGGTATACTCACTATAGGCCGCCTGGGGGTATGTGTACGCTAGAGGAAGGGAAGGTGTATAAGGGTATACTCACTATAGACAGGCTGGGTGTAGGTGTATGCTAGAGGAAGGGAAGATATACGTGGGTATACTCACTATAGGCCGGCTGGGTGTAGGTGTACGCTAGAGGAAGGGAAGATATACGTGGGTATACTCACTATAGGCCGGCTGGGTGTAGGTGTACGCTAGAGGAAGGGAAGATATACGTGGGTATACTCACTATAGGCCGGCTGGGTGTAGGTGTATCTAGAGGAAGGGAAGATATACGTGGGTATACTCACTATAGGCCGGCTGGGTGTAGGTGTACGCTAGAGGAAGGGAAGATATACGTGGGTATACTCACTATAGGCCGGCTGGGTGTAGGTGTACGCTAGAGGAAGGGAAGATATACGTGGGTATACTCACTATAGGCCGGCTGGGTGTAGGTGTATGCTAGAGGAAGGGAAGATATACGTGGGTATACTCACTATAGGCCGGCTGGGTGTAGGTGTACGCTAGAGGAAGGGAAGGTGTATAAGGGTATACTCACTAAAGACAGGCTGGGTGTAGGTGTATGCTAGAGGAAGGGAAGGTGTACGTGGGTATACTCACTATAGGCCGCCTGGGGGTATGTGCACGCTAGAGGAAGGGAAGGTGTATAAGGGTATACTCACTATAGACAGGCTGGGTGTAGGTGTATGCTAGAGGAAGGGAAGATATACGTGGGTATACTCACTATAGGCCGGCTGGGTGTAGGTGTACGCTAGAGGAAGGGAAGATATACGTGGGTATACTCACTATAGGCCGGCTGGGTGTAGGTGTATGCTAGAGGAAGGGAAGATATACGTGGGTATACTCACTATAGGCCGGCTGGGTGTAGGTGTACGCTAGAGGAAGAGAAGATATACGTGCGTATACTCACTATAGGCCGGCTGGGTGTAAATAAACCGAGTGTTGTGGACGTGGCGAGGCTCAGAGAGCAGCTGGGTGTGGTCTCACGCACGCAAATATAATGTTATGGGGTGCAGCCCAGGTGTGCCGGGGTGTACATCTGGCTGGTGGGTGTAACCGGAGGTGCAGGCTTGAAGCCATATGTGTACACGAGAAAGCTGGAGTGTAGCTGTACATGCACAAAAGAGGGGACGGGGGGGGGGGGGGGGTTGGGTGTGTACATACGACTGTTCGTGTGTACTTGAAGATGCACATGAGAATTGAATGGTGTAGTTGGGTGTAGGTGAGAGCGTTGATTCCCAGAGTGGGGGGAAGTGAGGGGGAGTGGGGGGAAGTGAGGGGGAGTGGGGGGAATTGAGGGGGAGTGGGGGGAAGTGAGGGGGAGTGGGGGTGGAAGCGGAAATAAGGATGACATTTTCTCTGTTAAAGGTTACAGGTGCGGCTTAGGGATGTGATAAAGGGTGACGTGTCTGTGTGTGGTGTGGAGGGGTGGGGTGTGTGTCAGGGTGTGGAGGAGGGGTGTGGTGCGTGTGTCAAGGTGTGGTGGAGGGGTGTGGTGTGTGTGTCAGGGTGCGGAGGAAGGGTGTGGCGGTTTTGCTAAAACAGGTGTATTTTTTTTTTTTTTTTACGGAACGCTGACTCAAGAGAACAGGCTGTGGATAGCATTTCTGTTGAAGAACTTTCGGATAAACCGTTCAAATTGTGACGGGAAAAATAGGTGTTAATGCAGTCTTCTCTAGGCAGATGAAATGCCAGTCACAAAATTAAAAAATAAAAGTAAAAATAAAAAGTTAAACTGCAAGTTGTCTTAACTGTGAGATTAACTGTAGGAGAAAAAACAGATTTTTTTTTTTAAATATTTAACTTTAATAGGAATTTTACTTTAAACAAATTACTAAATAAAAGCGTTATTTAAACTTGGCTTTATACAGAGTGCAAATTAAACAAGATAGACAATCACATTTACGTTAACACTAAAAAAATATGGTGCAGGAATACCGTGAGTCAAATAGAATAGCTCTGTTACCACACCGGGGTATGTCCACAGGTCTACTCAGTTGAGCACTCAGGAGTAATCTAACTCGTAGTGGGGTAGGCAGCCCTATATATACACAATGACGGCCGGGCAGATGGCGCTAGTGACTTGTTTAACTATTAACCGGCTGTGAAACTGCTTGTTTCGGGTGGCGTGAGCTCCCGGGGCGTCGCCAGGTGTGGGGGGGGGGGGGGGTGACGGGCAGTGGTGAAGGGAGGAGACTGGTAGTACTGTCTAGACGTCTGGAAGATGTTGTTGTTGTTGTTGTTGTTGTTGTTGTTGTTGTTGTTGTTGTTGTTGTTGTTGTTGTTGTTGTTGTTGTTGTTGCTGCTGCAGTACTTGAATATATAGACGAGATAATGGGTAAAATAGGTGATGATGGAGCAGGCCGAATCTCTTCCTAGAGATTTTACCGTGACAAAATTGTTCATCATGTTCATATATATGTTCCGTCTGTACGGGAGAACACACTTGGGGACTGAACAAGAGTGCACAGGTGTGTACTGAACAAGATAACACAGGTGGGTACTGAACAACAGAGAAACAAGTGAGCAGAGAACACTTGCAAGCACAGATTACAAGGGAAAGTAGTCATGCTGTTTTCCGGAATGTAAGTTTGGAGGAAGAGAGACGGACAGACCTCGAGCAACGCCGGGTACCCCCAAGAATATAATATATACATATATTTCCTTAGCACTCTACGGAAACGAGATCCCCTATATCATTTGCGATTTCATGAAAATCCGACAAAGGGGTGTTGGGTTCCGGGCTGTATTTTTTAAAAGTATTTAACTCATGCTTACCGGTACCATCCTGTGTCTATCTGGTATCCCATACCATTCTCCCTGCAAATTTGGGTGAGGCTATCCCCTAGCTTCTGGCCTTCTATTCTCGACAGACAGACAGCCGATCAAACAGACATTATCTCGTGTAAGTATACAAAAGGTATACATACACACTCACACACACACACACACACACACACACACACACACACACACACACACACACACACACACACACACACACACACACACACACGCAGCCCCAGCAAACACACATCATAGCCACAATGCTCTTTGTAACTTTATTACTTTGATGAATCGTAAGATTAAAATGCTGTAGTTACGTAGTGTGCATGATGGGAATAGTACGAACAGCTGAATAAAAAAATATTTAAAAACGATTTGAGAAACAAAACTACCATTTAAAAATTCATTGAAGTGGATGGAATCGCAACAGAAGCTCATCCTTCCTGAAGGGAGGCAATGGAAGCTTCTTGATATGCCTGTGTCAGTCCCTTACCAGCAATGTGTCATCATGAAATATTGGGTGAGACTAACCACGGACGTCTGGCTTCCAACCTTGACCAGACGCCACCAGATGATTCATCACCATGACACACGCTCTCACACTATACCTCACCCCCCAAAGACCCCCTACCTTCCCCCTCACCCCTTCCTCGACCCCCTTCAATGCTCCTCCCCATCCCCTCCACGTACATATACCTCACCCCCCAAAGACCCCCTACCTTCCCCCTCACCCCTTCCTCGGCCCCCTTCAAAGCTCCTCCCCATCCCCTCCACGTACATATATCCCTTCCCTCAGTGAAAGAGAGAGAGAGAGAGAGAGAGAGAGAGAGAGAGAGAGAGAGAGAGAGAGAGAGAGAGAGAGAGAGAGAGAGAGAGAGAGAGAGAGAGAGAGAGAGAGAGAAAGAGAGAGAGAAAGAGAGAGAGAGATAGAGATAGAGATAGAGATAGAGAGAGAGAGAGAGAGATAGAGAGATAGAGAGAGAGAGAGAGAGATAGAGATAGAGAGAGAGAGAGAGAGAGATAGAGATAGAGATAGAGAGAGAGAGAGATAGAGAGAGAGAGAGAGAGAGATAGAGATAGAGATAGAGAGAGAGAGAGAGAGAGAGAGAGAGAGAGAGAGAGAGAGAGAGATAGAGATAGAGAGAGAGAGAGAGAGAGAGAGAGAGAGAGAGAGAGAGAGAGAGAGAGAGAGAGAGAGAGAGAGAGAGAGAGTCTCTCATCACCAATCAGTGATATGACAACAAAGTGTACAATGTTGAAGCTTGATATGATAGCAGGTAATCTGATCAGGTACGAAGGCTGACCTCCCGGTACTTAGCACCTTTTTAATAATCGACTTAATTAACTGCTGTCTTTGTGACGGGATTAGAGCCCTGACTGTCCCCTCTGTCATTTTGAAGCGTGGGAGATTGCTTTAATCACGGATTATAATCATTTCATCCCTTACGTGCGTTTGACTTTATGAAATATTCTTCAAGTCATTTAATGTTTCTCTTAAAGTTTAATTTATTGTCTCAGTGACAGGTAGGTAGTGTAAAATATATATATATATATATGTCGTACCTAGTAGCCAGAACTCCCTTCTGAGCCTACTATGCAAGGCCCGATTTGCCTAATAAGCCAAGTTTTCATGAATTAATTGCTTTTCGACTACCTAACCTACCTAACCTAACCTAACCTAACTTTTTCGGCTACCTAACCTAACCTAACCTATAAAGATTGGTTAGGTTAGGTTAGGTAGGGTTGGTTAGGTTCGGTCATATATCTTCGTTAATTTTAACTCCAATAAAAAAAAAATTTACCTCTTACATAATGAAATGGGTAGCTTTATCATTTCATAAGAAAAAAATTAGAGAAAATATATTAATTCATGAAAACTTGGCTTATTAGGCAAATCGGGCCTTGCATTGTAGGCTGAAAAGTGAGTTCTGGCTACTAGGTACGACATATATATATATATATATATATATATATATATATATATATATATATATATATATATATATATATATATATATATATATATAGACCTTGGGTATAACAGCCTACATGGGTATAACAGACCTTGAGTATAACAGCCTACATGGGTATACTCAACCATGAAAGCTAACACGAGCTAAAAGTGAAGCTGAATTTGGAGATCCATCCTTCAAACAAAAAAAAGTAACTATATAATTTAGTATTGTGAAAATAGCGCAGCAAAAATAACATTCCTATCAGACAAATTAGATTAAATCACAAAAACAAACCCCCATGTGTATGCAAGGCCTTAAGGGAAACACCGAACCAAACATATATTGTTTGTATTCAGTGTGATCTTATCTTACCTAACTTACCCTCACTCTGGCAAGCACAGTGAAGCACTGATAGTCCCAGGCAGCCTCACCAACATGCACGTCAAACAAACAAACAAACAAACAGCCGACGTCAGAAAATAAACAATGGTCTTTAATTAACAGAATCATGCAAGTATTTATTAGTGTTACCTCTTGAGAGTATCATGTATTTAAGGCTTCTTTGATAGTGTTGGCGTGCATGACCTTGGCTTAATCCTCAAAGCTCTCGAGGCATAGCGCATAACGCGTTTTCAATGTTATTTCTATTGTTATTGTGTCGTATAAGCTTAATAAGTTGTCGTTTCGAAGGGTGTGATGTTGGGTATAACTAATGCCAGAGTTACGAAAATGACGGGGTTTGCGACAGGCAGATGTTCTCAGTGCCTATATCAGTCTCAACTATATCATGCTTATATATCTGATGATATAGCCATATCATCATTTATCATCAACGGAACATACAACTTGAGCTCATCTCTGACTCTTAGGAATGTATTCAACATGGCATTTCTTGGTTGAGCTGATTCATGCTTTCTGAACTCTTAGTTGTGCCTATTAAGCGTTTGTAATTACGTTAACAAGGCGTTAACGATAGCCCAAGTAGTTGAGCACCATTCCCTGCCCTATAATACCTTACACGAAAGATGTAATCACTCTGTCTTAGCAGTTTCTCGAGATAATTACCAAATCTTACCATGGATGGTTTACAAATGCAGATGTTAGCGATAGTAATCATAGTAATTATAGGGACAGTAGTTAAAATGAGCAAGAATATTATGTAAAGCGGCTTCCACATTGTACATAATGTCAGTACAATGTAGTACACAAGATCAATAAAATATAGTACAATAGATCAATAAAATGTAGCACAGAAGATCAGTACAATGTGATAGAGATGGACTAGTACACGGAGGTGAAATGAGAGCAGGAAAAGCACTGAGATAGAGAGAACGAATGAAGGAACCATGCCCAAACACTTTCACAATCGGGGGATCGATCGCCGTCCCTGCCAAAAGCGATGCCCTGTCGTTCCAGCCCAAGACTTCAAGGACCGAATGAAAAGATAACAACCAATCTCATATATTTTCAGATTCTTGTTATCGTTTTGTAGCTTCTTTCAAATTCTTTCTTTCCCACCTAGATCGTGTATACTTTTCTTTACTCTTTCTCTCTATTCCTTATCAATAAAATATAAAAAAAAGGGTGTTGAAAAGATGTCACTTTGGCGGATGAACTCAAGAATGTATTCACACACTCGCTATCTCCAAGGTAGCGGAGATAGCGAGTGTGTTATCACAAAGCCCAACGCACGATAGCCTGAAAATCGTGGTTTTGATGGTGAATACTTCGCGACGAAAAGTGGACATCTCACAGTGACTTTCAGATTACCTATTATAGCCACTCCAGCATCTATTTCATAACATTAACAATGCTCTATGTTCTAACATTAACAATGCTCTATGTTCTAACATTAACAATGCTCTATGTTCTAACATTAACAATGCTCTATGTTCTAACATTAACAATGCTCTATGTTCTAACATTAACAATGCTCTATGTTCTAACATTAACAATGCTCTATGTTCTAACATTAACAATGCTCTATGTTCTAACATTAACAATGCTCTATGTTCTAACATTAACAATGTTCTATGTTCTAACATTAACAATGCTCTATGTTCTAACATTAACAATGCTCTATGTTCTAACATTAACAATACTCTATGTTCTAACATGCTCTATGTTCTATGTTCTATGAATGCTCTATGTTCTTGGTATGATTCAAATGTGTGACAAATATTTTCTTGAGCTTGGGAAACCGGGTCCCGGTCCAATATCACACAGTGGTGCCAGGGGCCACTGGCAGTGGCCAGTGCCAGGGGCCTGGTAGCCTGGTGGATAGCGCATAATTCTGTGGTGCGGGTTCGATTCCCGCACCAGGCAGAAACAAATGGACAAAGTTTCTTTCACCCTGAATGCCCCTGTTACCTAGCAGTAAATAGGTACCTGGGAGTTAGTCAGCTGTCACGGGATGCTTCCTGGTGTGTGTGTGTGTGTGGTGTGGAGAGAGAAAAAAATAGTAAACAGTTGGTTGACAGTTGGGAGGCGGGCCGAAAGAGCAAAGCTCAACCCCCGCAAACACAACTAGATGAATACAACTAGGTGAATACAGTATTTGATTATTTGCACCCAATTACAACCCAGTTTCCGTGGCCCCACTCCAAGTCTCCACGCCAAGCAAAACACACGCATCAAACTAAGTCTGGCACTCTTCAAAAATAAAGAACCACAGGCAAAGTCTGGGCTCGACACGATATTATCAAGACCCACGTGGCAAAATAACCCAGACGCAACACTCAACACGAGAGTGTGTTGTGTCAAACACCCGGGAACCCTGTCTGTCTTGCATCAGTTTTCTGCTCCACTGAGCCAAATATAAGTTTTGCACACACACACGTTGCCACACACATTATGGCAACGGTATACCGTCTTAAATTCATTTGAGTTTTCCAGTGTTTCTCAAAGATTTTCTTAAGACAGAGATGGAGTTTTGAGTTGAGTGCTACTATTGTTTGAAGCAGGTTTTCTTAGGACCGAGAGAAGACGATCATTGGTTATCCGGTTAAAGATTCACTGAAGTAGCACTCGACGCAATTACTCAGAAAAGCACGCACCCCAAGCACGCAAACACACACACACACACACACACACACACACACACACACACACACACACACACACACACACACACACACACACACACACACACACACAACTCGCCTATTTGTGCCTGCAGCATCGAGCAGTTATCGAGCAGTAAGCTCTCGGACCCCGCCTTTCTAATCGTTGTCTAATGTGCGGACTTCCGACCTAATGTATGGACAATGTGTGTGTGTGTGTGTGTGTGTGTGTAATTACCTAAGTGTAATTACCTAAGTGTAGTTACAGGATGAGAGCTACGCTCGTGGTGTCCCGTCTTCCCAGCACTTTGTCATATAACGCTTTGTGTGTGTGTGTGTGTGTGTGTGTGTGTGTGTGTTTTATAGAGACACATCACAAGAGACACAATGACAACACAACACAGGAGACACGACACAGGTAAACCTATGCAACAGTCAGAAAACACGAAATACTACAACACAGAATACAACATAACACAGGCTAGGCAGTGCCCCAGTCGACGCTGCAATCTCAGCACTACAGCAGGTAGTTGTGAGCCGGTTGTGAGCCGGTTGTGAGCCGGTTGTGAGCCGGTTGTGAGCCGGTTGTGGGTCGGTTATGAGTCGGATGTGAGCCTGGCGTAAGCCTGGCGTGAGCTGCCTGATCGTGGATGGACTGAGTTTGGAGTGATCTCTTGATAGGCAGTTGAGTTTTGATCTGGTGGAAGGGAGATGGAAAAGATTTGGCAGAAGGGAGATGGAAAAGATCTGGTGTAAAAGATATGCTTGACAACTGTATTTGCATTTATACATTTCCTTCTGTCCTCCATGGACAGGATTAGAGATCTGTCAAACATATAGTTCAGTGATTTACTGAACAATCAACAACAGAAGGTGATTATAGTGCTTTTAAAATCTTAATCTAACCTACATAAATACATAGATTTACGGCTGTCCTACATAAACAGTGTTCGAGGTATGGTTTTTTAACATAATGTAGGTAATGTGCGTTTACAAAGGTGAATAGGAATTCTGACCAGATTACATATATACACACTCACACACATATATAAATCTAAATATATATAAATATCCACATATACTCTGACAGGGCAAGATAGCTGCTATAGAAACTAGCTTGTTATTAATCACTTAACCACTGAAAGGTGATTAAGAATCTTTCACAAGCTCAGGTAATAGTTACATCACATACATTGTATAACTGATGTATTACATAGTCAATCTTGGGTACAAAGTCCAGTATATTACCAAAGTGTTCCAGTATACAGATAGTATTAACAGAGTTCAGCATACCTCAGCCCAGGGGGGGGGCGAAAGTCAGTCAATATGGGACATTCTACAATATGGGACATTCTACAATATGGGACATTCTACAATATGGGGACATTCTACAATATAATGTTCAAGGGAAATTCTTAGGAGACATCTAGTGGGAGAGAGATGGAAAAGATTGTGATGGAGGAGGACAGGCCGGAATAGGGAGGGTTGAGAAATAATGGGAAACTGGACAGGAACAGTCCGGCCCACATGATACACATCCGGCCCATGATACACATACGGCCCCATGATACACATCCGGCCCCATGATACACATCCGGCCCCATGATACACATACGGCCCCATGATATACATCCTACCCCATGATACATGTCCGGCCCATATGATACACATCCGGCCCATATGATACACATCCGGCCCATATGAGACCCATCCGGCCCCATATGAGACACACATCCGGCAAATATGAGACACACCCGGCCCATATGAGACCCATCCGGCCCATATGATACACATCCGGCCTATATGATACACATCCAGCCTATATGAGACCCATCCGGCCCATATGAGACACACATCCGGCCCATATGAGACACACATCCGGCCCATCTAACCTTTGCCTCAGAATCGACCCCATTTTTGACTTACGGTTTTGTTCACGTTAAAAGGAATTTATTATGCGTGAAATTTTCCATAAATTTCCGTTCATCGATTCCATTTTCTGATCAATATTTCGGGAGTGTCCGATTCCCTTGTCTACGGCTTCCTTGTCGTCCTGGCGACCATTACGGCCTCAATTCGCCTTATGATGACGCCAAATTATATTAATTTCGCTATATTCCTGTTCACTGTGGGCATTATCGCTTAAATTCACACATGGTGTTCGGTTTTTTTAACCTGCAAGAGCAGGAAGGCATTCGGACAAGGCGGCGAGTGGTGTATGTGTGTGTGTGTGTGTGTGGAAGAAGGGCTTAACCACACCCAGGTGTGTATCTTAGGGGGCCGTCGCTAGGGACTAGGGCCGTCCCTAGGGACCTAGGGTCGCCCCTAGGGAGGACAATGAGAAGTATTCTGTGCCAGGAATACCAGAGAAGGTCATGATTGTCGAACACCTGTGCTGTGGTTGGTGGTGAGAGGAGGGTGGTGGTGGAGGTGTTGTAGGGGAAAGGGGGAAGGGAAAAAGGGGGTGAAGGGAGGAAGATGGAGAAAGGAAGGGCGATATGGGCCTTTGGGGTAGGGTAGTAGGTAAGATGGAGGGGGGGGGGAGGGGGATTGTTGCTGAGTCCAGGCTTGATTGTAGTAGCATGGGTGATTGGCGATTCTGTATGGGAGGTGCAGGGGGGGGGGGAGTTGTAGGGGAGGGTGGTGCAGGGGAGGGTGGTGCAGGGGAGGGTAGCAGGGGAGGGTGGTGTAGGGGAGGGTGGTACAGGGTAGGGTGGTGCAGGGGAAGGTGGTGCAGGGGAAGGTGGTGCAGGGGAGGGTGGCAGGGGAGGGTGGTACAGGGGAGGGAGGTGCAGGGGAGGGTGGCATGGGAGGGTGGTGCAGGGGGGGGGTGAGAGGGGAGGGAGGTGCAGGGGAGGGTGGCATGGGAGGGTGGTGCAGGGGGGGGTGAGAGGGGAGGGAGGTGCAGGGGAGGGAGGGAGGTTCAGGGAAAGCGTCCAATATGTCACGGTTATGGTGTGTGTGGGAACACGAGGCGGAGGTCCCTAACAATAGAGCAGAGAGAGAAAGGGATGAACTAATGGTAGTAAAAATAGGAGTATAATTTACACCGTTCAGAAATACAGCATTTGAAGCGCGAGTGTAAATATTCGGAGATACTGATTATTTTCCTTTCAAAACGTTAATGTCTGATATGAGAACCTTGTCACTGAAGAAACAGTGACACTATTGGCACTATCTGTGGCACTATTGCGAAATCCACACGACCCAAAACAGCAAGCAAGGGGTCGAGGTGATTATCTGACTCAAGTCTTAACTACATACATGACAGAGGTCTTTTAACTAAACACTATAAAACACATAAAACGACAAAACAAGACAAAACAAAGCCACTCTCAACATATTTCTTAAGGCCAGCAGTAAATCTAGAGAGCTAAAAGAACAGGTGTATGACCAGTAATGGAAACAGTGTTTGCAAAGGCATCAATCATGCAACATCCTCATCCCAAATGTGGGACAAAAACAAAAAGATTTCGCCTGCAGCCAACAATATTGCTCGAGCAATATGCAAGCACTGCTAATATATAAAGTCAACCCGTGAATATACAACACCATCTCGCTAGTACCAATATAAATTGCAACATCAACATTGAAATTGCCTTTGGTGAAATAGGTCCAGATGATAACTGTGACGTAACTCCATTTCAAATAAAAAAATGCACTCAAGAAAGGTAAGGCTGCCTCTCCTGGAGAGGATGGCGTAACATACAATACCATTAGAGTACTTGCTAAGCTGTCAATTGATTGATGATGAAGATTAAGCCACCCAAAAGGTGGCACGGGCATGAATAGCCCGTAAGTGGTGGCCCTTTTGAGCCATTACCAGTATCAATAGATGATACTGGAGATCAGTGGAGGTGCGACTGCACCCTGCGTGACGGGAGATGTCTCCCGTGAAGCTGTCAAATAGTTCTCTGCTAGAAATATTTCACCTGACCCCTGGACACAGGGCATTCGTAATACCCAGACCCAATACAAATTCACAACAAAATCAGACCCATCTCTCTGACATCGTGTATGTGTCAATTTCTTGAGAAGATTATTCTCGACAGGTTAATGTTTCGAACTAGACCCCCAGCTTGCTCCTAACCTGTATAGCTTCCTTCCTGGAAGAAGCACACAAACTTACATTGCTGAATATTTTATTAGAGAGGGACCAAGCTCTCAGTCGGCTTTTATTGATCTCCAAACCTGCTTTTGATACAGAAAGCAGAGAACTAATCCTAGAAAACTAGCATCTTTGGAGATAAGGGAAGACTATTGACATGGCTCAGGGGGGCTATCTGAGTAACATAGCCACCTCAGTCCTTCTCTAGGTGTTTAGAGTAATAATTCTGCATTATTTGAGTTGGTACACCTTAGAGTGGAGTGCATAGACCAATCTCATACACAAATTAGTCTTCATGCACAAATCAATAATTTATTCCCACACTAGCTGACGAAGCTGTCATCTGTTATGTTGATGAGATTTGCATTGTTGCAAATGCCCAGACTCAATTGCAAGCTCTACTTGAATATCTTGATTCTGTTTAATTCTCGTGTTATACAAGAACACATGTCCCTAATGTTCTTATAGCCAACAATCAAACCGTTGAAAGCTGTGGGCAGCACAAATACCTTGGAGTATTAACAGAGACATTATAAACGACCTATATTATATATATATATATATAGACACATGAGAGGATATAGTAACACGACATTATATATTCGTAGGTTTTGGGGCGTTCCTGTACCAACCTTCTGTTCTGACACATTGTTTAACCACCTACATGGTAATTATACCCTCCAACCACCTGCCTGGAAGGTCAGAGGGACCACCTGCCCCCCTCCTAAGAGGTCAACGAGCCCATTTAGCCAGTCAGCTCAGCAGCCGCTCTGCTGGGATAATATTTCTAACTCTTAGTGAATGATCACGGTATTTCACTAAGAGTTGTGGCCTAAAGTATTGTATCTTGAAGCTTTTTTATACTTTGTTGTTGTCAGGTGTCCGGGGTCGTTGAGTTGAAATTAGTGTTCATGCTTTATATTTTATGTTGGGCTTATAAATTACGTGTACACAAAGACAGTTGGATTGCAGGTGTTAAATTGACTTTCATTTTGTTTTATTCAATTTAACTTTTGTTTGAACCTTGGCTTTGATTTTGCTCCTGTTTCACCCCATATTCACACGGAGGATATTTGCTCATTATTTCTTTGAACTTCCATTACTTCTTCGCTATTCGGGACAGGGATAGCGAACAAGTAATGGGAGTGAGAGAAAGAGGGAGAGATGGAGAGGAAGAGTTAAGAGCGATTAAGGGAGAAAGAGATCACGTGATTTCAGAAGGTAAGGCTCGAAATGTCTCAAAGGAGAAAACTGAAGTAGCTAGAGAAAGTGGTAGTGAGAGATGGTTGAGTTAAACGATTGAAGAATGAGAGAGATGGATTTCTCAAGGAAGGGACATATCATGGGAGGGAAGGAATGGCGGCAAGAAGGTGGAAAGGCAATGAGGGAAAGATGAGCGTGAAGGTGACAAAAATAGGGCAGGTGCCACAAAGGAGGCAGGGAGGCAGTGCCTTTAGAGAAACTAATGACAAAAGGGAGTAAGTGGGCCGGGAAGGAGTGCCTCGAGGAGGTGCCACAGTTGAGGGCAAAACAGAAGGTGCCACAGAGGATGGCACCCCAGAGGATGGTGCCACAGTGGAAGGCACCAAACAGGATGGTGCCACAGAGGAATGACACGGGACACTGGTAAAGAGAATGAATCGGCTGGTGTTATTATAGTGATGGTGGTGCAGGAGAGTCTGAGGTGGAGTGCCAGGGTGTTGGGAGGAGTGCCAGGGTCTGTAGTGGAGTGAAAGGGTGTTGGGATGAGTGCCAGGGTGTTGGGATGAGTGCCAGGGTCTGGAGTGGAGTGTCAGGGAGTTGGGAGGAGTGCCAGGGTCTATAGTGGAGTGCCAGGGTGTTGGGATGAGTGCCAGGGTCTGGAGTGGAGTGCCAGGAAGTAGGAAGGAGTGCCAGGGTCTGAAGTGGAGTGCCAGAGTGTTGGGAGGAGTGCCAGGGTGTTGGGAGGAGTGCCAGGGTGTTGGAAGGAGTGCCAGGGTCTGGAGCGGAGTGACACTGTGTTGGGAGGAGTGCCAGGGTCTGTAGTAGAGTGACCATGTGTTGGGAGAAGTGCCAGAGGTTTGGAATAGAGTCATTTGATAAATGTATACGTTTGATAAATCTATTATATGACCAAACTGTTTCGAGAGGCCCAGTTTCCTTGTTGACCGTGTTTTCTTATTCCCTGAAACATCTTTTTGGTTTAGACGACGTTGGTTTCCGCGCTTCTTAGTTACGTTTTGTTTACTTTCTAATTCTTTAACATTTCTCTCCTGTTTTATAAAACTTAACTTTCAATGTTTAACAATTATTTATGCTCTTATACAGAGGCTTTTTTTGCTTTCCAGTTTAAGCATTTAATCCTATATCCAGATATTTTTGGGAGGATATTAATATTCCAGTTCAGGGATTATGATCTCGAGCTGTAGTAAAATATCTTTATGAACATAATGTAATATTTATACACGGTGTGTCTCAGCGTTGCGTCACGTGCTGGTAGAGCTGTGTTAACTCTTGCTGGTGGACCATACCCCCCAAACACACACCGAAACTACGACGTTGGTACAACGTTCGAACAAGTTTTAACACCTCCTAACCAGTTATACCAACCAATATAGCAAGTTGTAACAACGTTCTAATACGTCATAAACACGTTAAGCCAAGATGTAACAACTTTATTACAAGTTGTAACAAGCAGAAAATAGAGACAGTTTCGGTTTGTGTTTCCAGGGTAGTCTCTATGTCTGGAACTGCCCAATCAACATGCATCGGGTCCTGCCGTAATCCCTCATAATTAGATTCATGATAATCTGGAACTTTGACAGAGTTTTTACTAATATAATTTATCCACGTTTTATTGAGCTGATTTCTTTATGATCCCTTAAATCTAACTTATATATTTATGATGTATATTTGTATGATATGGCTAGTACAAGGTCTAATTTATTCTTTTCCCTGGTTCTCTCCGAGTAAAAATGTAGTTTGGAAAACAGTCATGGGTTATATCCAAAACATTTCCTGCCATACCATTTATGGATAAAATTTCCAATTGTGTTTACTTAAATGAAAGTGGCTTGTAATGTAATGTTATTGTATATAGATACAGTAAATATTTATGCCCAGAAATGCCTCGAAATTCCTTCCATTTTGACCAGGTGTGGCGGATTAAATGTGAGTGTATGTTTATATATCTGAAATATAAGAGAAAGAGTGTCTGTTCAGAGTTGTAGGCCAGACGCTTGGTGCTAGTCTCACCTAAATTGGCAGATGGAATGATCTGGGGTACGGGATGAACATAGGCTGGTAAGGTTAGCCAGAATTCAAAATGGAACACCGTGCCAGGGTCACACTCAACCCCCCCCCCCCATCCCATGACTATTTTTGTCACTGCCCGCCAGTTACACAGTTAAATATTTTCAAAACAAAATTTTGAAAATAATTTTTTTCTTATATTAATATGCACCATTATTCACTGATCTCGGTAAAATGAACAGAAATTTCTTGCTATCAATAATTTGCCCGTACTCACATAAAGCAGCCGATTCTTCCATAGCTTCAAAGGCTTTTCAAACCACAGCTCTTTATCAGAGCAAGGTGTGACTTTACGCTTTTAAGTATTTCACACCACTGAGCTCATCTCTCAGGGAGGAGAGGGAGATATAGAGGAGAATGAGAGGAAGAGAAGAGATAGAAGGTGTAGAAAATAGGATAAATATAGCATGAGGTAAAAAGAGTGAAGTCATTTTTCAGTAGAGAACTACAAGAGAACATAACTATATCCTCTAGGAAGTTCTAAGGCAAATTGAGACTGTTTATAAGTTCAAACAATCCCACCGCTGCCACCATTAATGTCGACCTCCTATAGTGCCTGTGTAGACTTGGTTTTGTAGCTGTAAAAGATAACCCAATAATTACTATTCCTCCAAATGCATCTATCTGAAAATGCTGAATGTAAAAGTCAACGTTCTCGGCGGCTCCTCCGAGTGTCGTTGCTGCTGGAGCGTCAAATGGCATAGTTTCGGTTGAGTCTAATTGGATGAGGCAAGCAAAAGCTCTGATTAAATTACTAAATGGGCACGTTCCCAGTTTGAAAATGTCTGCTGCTAAAGGTCTAGGGAGTAGTGACAAGAGTGTGGAGGAGTAAGACGCTTATACGAGAGAGAGAGAGAGAGAGAGAGAGAGAGAGAGAGAGAGAGAGAGAGAGAGAGAGAGAGAGAGAGAGAGAGAGAGAGAGAGAGAGAGAGAGAAAGAGAGAGAGAGAGAGAGAGAGAGAGAGAGAGAGAGAGAGAGAGAGAGAGAGAGAGAGAGAGAGAGAGAGAGAGAGAGAGAGAGAGAAAGAGAGAGAGAGAGAGAGAGAGAGAGAGAGAGAGAGAGAGAGAGAGAGAGAGAGAGAGAGAGAGAGAGAGAGAGAGAGAGAGACAGAGAGAGAGAGAGACAGAGAGAGAGAGAGATAAAAACTAATGCACTAATACATATAAACTAACATGTACATAAAACACATATCGAAAGAATAGTAACTACATTCACACATTCAACGAGTACATCTAAATAGTGTATAATACATACACACATAAAAACCACACCATAACTCATCAAAAAATAAATATACCAGCATTAAAACTCGCCTTCAACCCTTCTAAACCCCTCTAATTGCTAGTTAAGGAACACAAATGACAGGAGGTGAATCTCTCAATCACTTTAACTATCACTAAGCTGCTGTTACTAGGGCCAGTAATTCATGAAGTTTTCCCAGCGGGTCTTGGAGGGAATGAGAGGGAGATTCACCGAACGTCGGAAATGGCTTAGCAAGTGATTCACCGGTGAGGGGTACCCCAATTACTCCTTCCGAGAGGCTTCAGGCAAGGAAGGAAGGAAGGAGGAGAAGAAGGAAGAAGAGAAGAGGAAGTGACAGTGGTGATAGGAGAAGGAAATCGTGATGGAAAAGAAGTGAGGATCGCCAGTTTAAGCTTCTCAGTGAGATGAGATAAGACAGAAGTGAAGAGGAAGGAGCAAGAGGAGAAAAGACGCTTTATCTTGTCTTTGTCTTATGCTGACATAAGACAAAGGGTAAAGAAAATGGAAGATGATAATTATAAGGAAAAAAAAAGGACGAAAGAAAAAGTTAAAAAGAGATGAAGAAAATAGTAATACTATAAGAAAATAGGGCAGTAACTGAAAAAAAAACACGAAAACGCGATTTCGACGCTTTTATGAGAGAAAATATAGAAACCTGTGTAACTAATTTTGACAATAAGCTGGCGACTAAGCCATACTCTCGTTTCAACAATTTAGAATTATTATTTATATATGACTAACAGCACACGATAGTGTTCATGTATAATATAGAACAAGTATTGTTCTTTTTTTCCCACACTTAACGTGTTCTCTTGTTGTTTCTGACGATTAATTCTGTGTTTCTTTGTCATGTTTGTCGTCATGATAGTTTGGTTGTGTTTAGAAATGAAATTGTCTTTAAACAGTGCCTTGTTGTGTTCATTGTCAAGTGCCTTGAGAGAGATGTTGTTGTCTTGAAAATACACTGAGGTAGTAGAGGCTCACACTTCCCCAAATGAGCATGTGAAGTCTTAACGATTTCACAAAGCACAAAATAACAAGGTACAGTCAGAGAATATATATCATTTCTGCATACACCCAGATCACCACGAGAGATATCCTGACCAAACCACTATACTAATCAACAGATACAACGATAATAGAAGATCAGACATTTAGCAAAGCAGTACATGCCAAACAATTTCAACAAATTAAGAGTTACTGTCTCACACTCGATTACATACACTATTCAAGACCAAGATCAAATCTCCAGTACACTGCCCCAGCCATCATAAGAACGAAGGAAGTAAGGAGACTGCAGAAGATGTATTGGACTTGCGACACCTTATTTCACCTCATCCTTCTTCGTTTTATTTACTTGCTCAAGTAAGCGGATAAATTCCACCTCTGCCTCTGAAAATGTTGACGAGAACAACGAAACACAGTTCTTAGCGTGAGGCCTCGTAACACTGTAGGGAGTCTCCCTCGCCACCAGCATGAAGGACCAGGGGGTCACACTCACCCACAACCATCATGAACCGCCACAAAAATATTTCAATCGCATGAACTGCATATATAAATTCCTAGCCAAGTGTCTGTAACTGGTGCCTGGGGGTATAGCCCAATGGCCTCTCCTCATACCCACTCCCCCCTGACACCCAGCTGCAGCAGCCTGACACCTGCCCCTCCCCCACAGCCTTTCACACTCAATAGCCAACCCCTGACACCCGCTTTCATTCTCAGTCTCCACGCCTGACGCCCCCGCTCAGACCCACTATACATAGGAGGAATATTCTATATTTGAATGAGATCATTTCTCGATTCATTGAACGTGAATGTCAGTATCGGGAGAGAGGGTGCTGCCGGCCCCAGTGCTTGCCATGGAGTGTAAAACTGTGTAAGTGATAATCCTCTTGTGATGTCATGGTTGCGTGAGCTTTCAATCTGTACCATAATATGGCATTGGTGTTAAATGCTTATTTACGTGAGTGGGAGAGAGAGAGAGAGAGAGAGAGAGAGAGAGAGAGAGAGAGAGAGAGAGAGAGAGAGAGAGAGAGAGAGAGAGAGAGAGAGAGAGAGAGAGAGAGAGAGAGAGAGAGAGAGAGAGAGAGAGAGAGAGAGAGAGAATCTGTGTGTATCTGTGTATTTACTATTTGTGCCTGCAGTATCAAGCTATCAGCTCTTGGACCCCGCCTTTCTAGCTTTGGGATGTCTAATATTCTGACTCTAGAATTATTTTTCCTTTATCATGTCTACTACACATGTCTCTCTCTCACACACACACACACACACACACACACACACACACACACACACACACACACACACACACACACACACACAGGAATCTCAGTAGGCTCAGGAATCTGTACACCAGTTGATTGACAGTTGAGAGGCGGGTCCAAAGAGCCAAAGCTCAACCCCCGCAAGCACAATTAGGTGACAATTAGGTGAGTACACACACACACACACACACACACACACACACACACACATATATATATATATATATATATATATATATATATATATATACTCACACACACATACACACTCATTCACACACACACGCGGGGAGCCGGTGGCCGAGCGGACAGCACGCTGTACACGTGATCCTGTGGTCCCGGGTTCGATCCCGGGCGCCGGAGAGAAACGATGGGCAGAGTTTCTTTCACCCTATGCCCCTGTTACCTAGCAGTAAAATAGGTACCTGGGTGTTAGTCAGCTGTCACGGGCTGCTTCCTGGGGGTGGAGGCCTGGTCGAGGACCGGGCCGCGGGGACACTAAAAACCCCCGAAATCATCTCAAGATAACCTCAAGAAGATCCTTGAATTAAAAATAAATAGAACTGAGTTCCATTTGCCTGGTAGATTGTATAGAACAATTGACGATTTTTTTTACTTTACTCTAAACTTTTGGAGTACTTTTTATCTTTTTTTTTTACCTTTTTAGACTCCAGAGACGCCAAACACAGATAATAGAGCTTTACATATTGGTTATTATTTTATGAGAGTTTGAGAATTCCCTTTTGGAACAAATGACCAACGCTGAATCGAGCCTCGTACTCTCCCCCTGGCGAGAGCTCTCACCAGGTCAGTGAGGACTGAGTAATGAGATCTGTGACTTCTCATACGGTCTCGAGTCCGCCGACATTCACTCGACCAACAGAGACCGACGGACCTGTCATATAACCCACTTGGTCGTGGAATAGATTTGAAGACCCTCAGGAGGTAAAATGCTTCCCGGACCTCATCCAAAGCAAAAGGAATGGAAACAAGAATTACTTCTCGTAAGTACAGGCAAGGGGGGGGGGGGGGGTAGAAATAGCCTAAGCTACTCTATCCCTTTGAGATGTATTTGTTTCTTGTCTCAAGAAACATCCTTGAACTTGAAGTACAGGCAAATGGGACAGGGTAGTTAATATCATACAAGTCGTAAGCCAATTCACTATTGACGAACAAGTTAGTTTTCATAATGGATTTTTTTGAAGTACAACTTAATTTAGCTCACCTGTACACTTTTTTTAAAATTCCGACGCGACTGTAATGACTGAAGAAAGGGTGCCATCCTTCTTATGCAACCCGTTCTCGCACTTATTTATAGTCAATATTGGCTTATTTAATAAGTGCATATGTGACATACTAATTGATTGTGAATATTTTAGTTTACCTTGAAAAGCTTCATAGAAAACACCGACTTCACCTAACCTTCTTAGTATGTTAAGATAAGCATCTAATTGCTTCTTAATTACAATTATTACTTAACTTATACCCTTGATAGGTTAAGTAATAATTGTAAATAAGAAGCAATAAGATGCTTATCTTGACATACTAAGAAGGTTAGGTGAGGTCGGTGTTTTCTATGAAGCTTTTCAAGGTAAACTAAAATATTCACAATCAATTAGTATGTCACATATACACTTATTAAATAAGCCAATATTGACAGAAAGCAAGTGCGAGAACGGGTTGCCCTGTGGCAAAGGTAGCTGGCACACTATGATCATCCTACCCCATGGAGCAGGAAACTGCCCCGAGATAAGTAACATAAGAACGTAAAAATAAAAGTAACTACAAAGGCCCTATATACTGCCCTATGCAATTCAGCTTCTATTCCATTGTACCTTATTACTGTCCCTTTCCCAGGGAAGCCACGTCGAAGACTCGCTCTGATCCGTGAAATCAATACCTATTTCGACAAAGAGGGGGCCAGAAGGCGCAATTTTTGTCGAGATTACAAGGAGGTAAGTTAATCTTCCTGGAGGGTTAGAAAAGTTATTCTTCACAGCAGCCTACTGTGAGACGTCAGAGTACTCCTTAACACGGTCACTGTTCACCGTCGTCTGCTCAGGGGCCGCAGAACTGGAGCATCACTCTCCAACAAGACGAATTCTGCGTCGGAGGTAGATTCATCTATCCCAGACGAATCTAAGGGTAGCGGACGAGTTTACTGGTTTACCTGGCCGAATTGCAGCTTTTAGATACATACTCACAAGCTAGTATCCGCTTGACTCACCTGCCCCAGGGTCAAGAAGGTCAAGCAAAATAATCACCAGCGGCCGGTTGTGACCACTCGTCTATACCGCATCCGGAACCAAAGCGATGTGTTGTCACATTATCCCCCAACAGCCCTAGGCTAGAAAAACTGGGGTCAAAGAGCTAGAGCTCGATCCTGCAGGCCCACTGTGCCTTAGTTTCCACGCCCTTCAGTATCAATTTAATGATGTACAGGCTTGACAAACACCCCTGGAGGGTATATTGACACACATTAAGTTAAAGTCGAATTGTGACTCTTAGTTTGTACTTAAATACAAGCTGAAGGTAAATATATGGAGCCGAAGTAATAATTATCAGAGTCGTCTAAACATTCGTTTTCCAACAGACACACGAATGAATATGAGGAATCCACAATCGACTTGATAATGGTCCTGGACGGACCGAAACGTCGTCGTCTCACGACGTCTTTACCTTTGTAGTGTGTGGTTTGGTCAACACATGAATGATTTTACAACATGGAATAAATTACGTCTAGTTCTTGCAATACGTCCGAGAAACAGAGAGTATATTGTGTAATATCAGAAACAGTAATTATATTTAAATTTTTTTTAATGGCATTTTTGTTCCTTAAAAGGGCGTGGTGGCAGAGGCTGTGGTGTCACTAGGAGGAATGACAACAATATCAAAGCTGCATTATCAAACGAGTAGACATAGATTGGCTGAAAAGATAATGGTAACTGCAGTGGTGACTGCAGATGTCAACGAACTACGTTGGTAACGCAGTGTAACAACGCTGGCAGGCGGAGCCGAGAGTAATAGTTATGTAAGGACGGTGATGATGGCTGAAACACATTAGTGACGCCAGAGCTGGTAGAGACAGTGATCGAAGGTGTATCGGATAAAAAAGACAGGAGGGTATCTGGACGAGCAGGTACGAGACGGGTGCTATAACAGTGGAAGGTGACAGGTACCGGAATGACACTGTCAACGAGGCCCCAGCCCCACCAACAATATCACACAAGCGAGCTCGTAAAATTATAGGATGATGAACCAATTTTATAAAAATGAACACTGGATCAAGGCAGGAGAGCGATTATGGTGGCCATCGCTGGTATATACTCACGGCCCACGACCGGAATATTGCTCTCACGGGAGGCGAAAATATTCATGAACTGGCCCGTCTTCAACCTGGTGACGAGATCTGCACCGCTCGTTTGGCAAGGTTTGTCTGGCTCAAAATCACAGGGAATTATCCAAAATCACGTCCAAATTGCTTATTGCCTCAACTGCACAAAAATTGAAGGGTGAACAGTGAAAATTCAAGCTCGATCATATCCCTCGGATTTGAAACAGTTACCCCCAGCGTCCGAGCCATCTCTGTCGGACGAAATTGAGCTCTTACCAAAACACCTCATATTTGTTAGTTTTTTCTAGTTTTTTTCTACCACAAACGCAGTCATTCATTTACACATTCTAACCAGCATATCAGCATTTGTTTTCTGCCCTGCATGAACAGACTTAGAGATCTGGTGGACAGTGGCACTGGACAGTGGCACTGGACAGTGGCACTGGACAGTGGCACTGGACAGTGGCACTGGACAGTGGCACTGGACAGTGGCACTGGACAGTGGCACTGGACAGTGGGACTGGACAGTGGCACTGGACAGTGGCACTGGACAGTGGCACTGGACAGTGGCACTGGACAGTGGCACTGGACAGTGGCACTGGACAGTGGCACTGGACAGTGGCACTGGACAGTGGATAACAGCTAGTCTTCGACATCGTGTTGGACACAATGAGATCTGGCCGGAGTATTATTCACAAGGAGCTCGATTCACGCAGTGTAATGTTGACAGTATAATCGGGACCCAGCAATCTGGCATTCAGAATGGATTCGAAACACTGAGACCTGCGCACTGTGCGGCGCGGACAAAATGACCTGGACAAAATAAGAACTGAGCACAGCGGACTCCTTACCCCAGCGCGACCTGGTTAAAGTATCACATAAACACCTAACCAGCTGGACCCGTCAGTAGGGGTCTGACGGCTGAGCTGACAGCACTCGGGATTCGTAATCCTAAGGATCCGGGTTCGATCCCCGGAGGAGGCGGAAACAAATGAGTTTAACCCTGATTCACCTGTTCCCCTAGTAGTAAATAGGTAACTGGACACATAATACACACCAGCCATGTCCTCTCATCATACACTAGGAGAGACATAGCCTCTACACAAGCAGGGGACACAGCCTCTACACTAGGAAAGACATAGCCTCTACACTAGGAGGGACACAGGCTCTACACTCAGCAGTCTACACCCACTCACGCGAGCCTGCCATATCTCCTACCTAGATATTCAGAACACTTTCCTCACACCTGTTTATATAACGCCAAAGTTTTCTCATTGGCGAGGGGGAAAATCGCCCCTGAAAATAACGTGAAACGATTCATCTAAATTCGTTGGAGGAGTCGGCCTGCCCTGAGCAGGCCATCTTGGCCAAACGTCTTGGGTTAAACTTTGAAGATCGCAGTCTTTACCCAGCATGTGGCGGTGGAGACTCCTGGTTAGTCATGATTACTCCTCTCGCTCACACACACACACGCTCACACACACGCACTCACGCTCACTCACACTCACACACACACTCACACACACAGGAGGCAGAACACGGGGTACCAAATTGGAAATGAAATCCTTCAAGAATCAAGAAGAGAGAAAGATCTGGCGGTTGATATTACAGCACTGGACCTTTCATTCTGAAGCTCACATCGAGAAAGATATCATCGACGGTGTATGTGAGGCTGGCCAACAGAACTGCCTTTAGAAATTCGTGTATGGAAGCAATCAGAGAACTGAATCTGATATATACCAGTCCTGGAGTATGCGACTCTCAAACACAAGACGCAGTTCGAGAAAGATCAGAGGTAATTTCCAAGACTAGACCTGGAGCTGAGAGGAATGAGTTATGAGGAAAGGTAACGGAAACTAAGCCTCATGTTGGTGGAAGACAAAAAAGTTAGATGTAAGATAACACAGACTAAATTTAACAAAAAATATGGGGTAGATAACTTGCATAAGGGGACACAAGTGGAAACTGAGTACCCAAATGAACCACACAGTCACTAGAAATACTTTTTCCCAGCGTGAGAGTAGGTAAAAAAATGGACAGAAAGTAATGTGGTGGAGGCAAACTCCATACACAGTTTCGAGTGTAGATATGATAGGGCCCAGAAGGATTAGGAACCTGTACACCAGTTGATTAACACATGTACACATTCACTCATACACCATACACAAGCACTCGGACACACACACACACACACCAATCTTTACCAGGATGCAACCCACAACAATTAGCTAACTCCCGGGTATCAAGTAAGTGCTAGGTAAACTAAAGCATGAGATGACAGGAAACTTGCACAATCGTCTCTCTATTTCACGGGAATTGAACTCAGATCCCTCGAGTGTAAACCGAGAACGGGGCTTCAGTGTGCTTGGATACCCACTAATTAATTCATGGGTAGAGAATATTGCCTCAATTCGTTATCAAAGTTCACAATTTGTGACAAGTTATTCGAAGAGTTTGAGCCTGAAACGGTGACTGCTAACAAGATTGGTCCTCGTTATTTTGGTAGACTGAAAGATCCCATTATAATATGAAACATCTTAATAACAAAGGAAACTGCAGATGAATTGGGCCATACACAGCAGATCGTATATTGAGAACACTTGATTGGTTATTCGGCTGTGCTAGGGCCTCTCTGACCCCACTACTCTCTCTCTCTCTCTCTCTCTCTCTCTCTCTCTCTCTCTCTCTCTCTCTCTCTCTCTCTCTCTCTCTCTCTCTCTCTCTTCATCTTCCCTTCATCTCCCTTCTTCACGCTCCTTTCCACTCCTCCTTTCACTCCCAATCTTCCCCCTCCCCCTCCCCCCTCCTTCCCTATTCCACAATATCAGCCTTCTTCCCTTTCTCCTTCCCCCTCTCTCATCCTCTCTAGCTTTCTCCTCTGTTCTCCCACCCCTCTTACTCATCATTCCCTCCCCTTACCCTCTTCTCTTTCCCTCTCCTCTCTTCTCTACTCGGCTTCCTTATCTCCCCTCTTTCTCTCCAATTTGTGTACGTTACGTAACATTGAAACTGATAAAACCTCTACAGGAAACACATTTCCGATCTCAGACCTCACGACAATCGCGTGGGATCGGCCCAAATGCCAATATTTCATAAAGGGAAGCACTCGGGCCGACCTCCGTCTGGCATATGAGAATCCTATACCTCACATGTGTCATCTTTGAAAGTCGTGAGAGGCTGGGCCTCCTCTGGCCTCCTTATTTTATAGATATTGATACGAATAGAGGACATTTCATAAAGACTATTGCCCCCTATGAAGCATCTCTTATCTATACCATATCTAACTCATTAATATGTGTGCCAATTCAATGCCTGAAACAATCCACCATTGTCATTTACAGCTACTGTTGTCAATACTACTTCAACAGTACTTTATCAATATGTCATATTGGTAATTTACCACTCATATTGTAAGCTAAACGGTTTTTTTAATTGTCAATAAATGTAAAAATTTGTTTACACTGTTGTAAACCTGTTCAGTCAAGCCAGAATGGTAACGATTTATATAAAATGTTACGAATAGAATCTCTAATTAGGATTATATTGTTAAGTTTATGTGTCCTGACTACACCATATACATTGATTGGAAATTAGAATCAATTGACATCAACTCTGTAAAACTTTAAAATTCTTTAGGGAACCCGTGTAAATACCGAAATACTAAGTGAAGAAAAGAACGTTGGTGTATTGCTACTCATATTCACTGCCACACAGGACAGTGAGGATGCTGCTCATATTCACTGCCACACAGGATAGTGAGGATGCTGCTCATATTCACTGCCACACAGGACAGTGAGGATGCTGCTCATATTCACTGCCACACAAGACAGTGAAGATGCTGCTCATATTCACTGCCACACAGGACAGTGAGGATGCTGCTCATATTCACTGCCACACAAGACAGTGAAGATGCTGCTCATATTCACTGCCACACAAGACAGTGATGCTGCTGCTCATATTCACTGCCACACAGGACAGTGAAGATTCTGCTCATATTCACTGCCACACAGGACAGTGAAGATGCTGCTCATATTCACTGCCACACAGCACAGTGAAGATGCTGCTCATATTCACTGCCACACAGCACAGTGAAAATGCTGCTCATATTCACTGCCATACAAGACAATGAAGATGCTGCTCATATTCTGTGTCTGGTAAAATGATCTGGGTCATATGCAATTCCTAAATTTTCGTGATGTAGTAACATTTGAACTTTCAAGAAAAGGACAGATATACAACTAATAATACAAAACAGATACATAAATATTAATGTAAAACAGTCGTAAAATGATTAATGCAAATCAACAATATAATGATTAAGACAAGACAAATGTAGAACTAATCAGGCAAGACAACTGTACAACTATTAAGACAAAAGAGCTGTAGTAGAATTAATACATGACAACTGAAGAACTGTTAATACAGCTGTAGAATTGTTAAGACAGCTGTGGAACTATTACAACAAGACAATAGAAAAACAATTAAGAAGAGAGAGATGTTGAACTACGAAGATATGTTGGGTTCAAAGTTATGAATACAATCAACTGTAGGACAATGAAGATAAAAGAGTTGTGGGAAAATTAATAGGAGTCAGCTGTAGAATGATCAATACATGAGCTGTTGCTATGTATCAAAACGGGAGAGCTCTTGTTATATTTCAAGACGTGAGAGCTCTTGTTATATTTCAAGACGTGAGAGCTTTTATTCTGTTTCAAGACGTGAGAACTCTTGTTATATTTCAAGACGTGAAACCTCTTGTTAGATTTCAAGACGTGAGAGCTCTTGTTATATTTCAAGACGTGAGAGCTCTTGTTATATTTCAAGACGTGAGAGCTCATGTTATATTTCAAGACGTGAAAACTCTTAGTATATTTCAAGACGTGAGAGCTCTTGTTATATTTCAAGTCGTGAGAGCTCTTGTTATATTTCAAGACGTGAGAGCTCTTGTTATATTTCAAGACGTGAGAGCTCTTGTTATATTTCAAGACGTGAGAGCTCTTGTTATATTTCAAGACGTGAGAGCTCTTGTTATATTTCAAGACGTGAGAGCTCTTGTTATATTTCAAGTCGTGAGAGCTCTTGTTATATTTCAAGACGTGAGAGCTCATGTTATATTTCAAGACGTGAAAACTCTTGGTATATTTCAAGACGTGAGAGCTCTTGTTATATTTCAAGACGTGAGAGCTCTTGTTATATTTCAAGACGTGAGAGCTCTTGTTATATTTCAAGACGTGAGAGCTCTTGTTATATTTCAAGACGTGAGAGCTCTTGTTATATTTCAAGTCGTGAGAGCTCTTGTTATATTTCAAGACTTGAAAACTCTTGTTATATTTCAAGACGTGAAAACTCTTGGTATATTTCAAGACGTGAGAGCTCTTGTTATATTTGAAGACGTGAGAGCAGCTGTTATACCTAGATGTGAAACATTTAACCCAATTTCAAGAAACAGAGTACCTTGCACAATTGATATATTCCTGTACACAAATCATTTAATATAACATCAACTGCTAAATAAAAAGACCAAAAATTTACTTTAAGGCAAAAAGTAATATCTTGTTCTCTCACCACCAAAGCTGGTCGGAAAATGGTCCAATGGCCTCTTCAGCAAATATTAATCAGGAGAGTTTACGAAGTTAGAGCTGAGCTATCGTTCTTCTCTAACATTAATGGATTTATATCCCTTCAATAACTAACATTCTTTCTTTCTCGGCTAATGAATGTTACGAGCTGTCCTCCACCTAAGGCTTTTCTCGCACCCCCCCCCTCCCAAACCATTAAGGGAAATAATGGGTTTAGACTCGTTCTTAAATCTGACGAGAGCAAACTAGTTAGGGAAAGTTATTCTATATCTTAACAAGTTCTAATGGAGGCCAAAGGGAAGAGGGGTTATCTAAAATGCTGGATGTATTTTAGTAACTTTAAAATTAAATAAATTAAATCCTCATATCACTGAGAGTATTAGGAAAGATTAATACTGAAGCATTTCTCTCTCTCTAAGAAGCCCCGAGTTGAAACGCAAAATTTATTTAATCATTAGAAAGCAACGTTGTAGGTGATGAGGAATAAGACTTTCACCTGCAGCCCAGCAAACAGAGCGAGGAATAACGAGAGGGCCAAGGCTTTCTCTGCAGCATCAGGAAGATGCACGGGACTTTCTCTTCTATTACTCGGGAGCATAAGGACGCATCTCTGCCGCTACAATAGAGGAGGGCCGGCTCTTATGTACATCCTTGATGGGATCTGAGGTAATACCAGAAGGAAGGAGGGGGCACTGGGAGGAGTCTGGCACTCCAGCTAATGCAGAAAACATTTTTTTTCTCTCAAATGACAAGATGAGGAGAATGAAAGGCCGTCATCCCCGCCGGACTCGGGTCATTGTTGGTACTCCTTGGTGTCATTTTCTGGTATTACACTAAGTGGTCAAGGACTCGCACACAACTCCATTTGATTTTGCTACTCAACAAGGCTGTTCACGGAAATAAGATTTACACACACACACACAACACAAAATTTACACACACACACACACACACACATGTATGTGTGTGTGTGTGTGTGTGTGTGTGTGTGTGTGTGTGTGTGTGTGTGTGTGTGTGTGTGTGTGTGTGTGTGTGTGTGTGTGTGTGTAATGTGTGTGTCAAGTATGTAAATAACTTGACTGCAGGAGCTAAGTCTTTTATGTCGATGTTTGCAGACGATGCAAAACTAATGAGGAAGATTGAGACAGATGAAGAGTGTAAGATTCTCCAGGATGACTTGAACAGGTTGCAGAGATGGTCCGATAAATGGCTGCAAGAGTTCAACACTAATAAGTGCAAGGTGATATAAATGATTACAGGATCCAGGAGACCGAAAGGCCAATATACGATGAAGGAAAACTACCTCCCAATAACGTCTAGAGAAATAAACCTGAGAATGGACGTAAAACCAAACCTAACTCGAGAGGCACATATAAACAGAATAAGGTCAGCGGCATAACCTACTCTGTCGAAATTCAGAACATCCTTCTGAAACTTTAATAAGGGGGCTTTTAGATCACTATATACCGCCTAAAAGAGACCAGTCTTAGAGTATGCCGCCCCATCATGGAGCCGCCATCTTAAAAAAAACACATAAGGAAGCACGAAAAGGTGCAAAAGTTTGCAACGAGACTTGTCCCAGAGCTGCGAGGGATGAGGTATGAAGACAGACTGAAGGTATTAAATTTGAAGACGTTAGAAAGGAGAAAGGAGGAGGGAGGTGGGGACATGATACAGACGTATAAAATACTTAAGAGGGATTGACATGGTTGAAAGAGACCAAATTTTTACAATGAATTCCAATTTATCAAGGAGCCACGGATGGATGCTTGAGACTCAGATGTGTCATAGAGATGTTAGAAAGTTATCTTTCAGCGTAAGGGTAGTGAATATATGGAATAACCTTGTAGATTGTAGATGCAAACTCCATTCATAATTTAAAAGCAGGTATGATAGGGAGATAGGCCAGAAGTCATTGCATTAGACAACCAATAACTAGGAAAAACGGGGGTCCAAGAGATGGAGCTCGATCCTGCAGGCACACATAGTAAATACACACACACACACACACACACACACACATGGAAGACGTGCAGACGGGACACCACGAGCGCAGCTGTCATCCTGTAACTAAACTTAGGTAATTACATATACACACACACACATCTAATAGAGAGAATGTCTGTCTGTCTGTCTGTGTTTAAAGTTGGAGGTCAGATCCTTGTTTGTGATCCTCTTACAAACTTCGAAATATTCCTAGGCCACAAATCAGCTTTCAGTTTGTTTCTTATCGATAGTTTGTTTCTTATCGATAGTTTGTTTCTTATCGATAGTTTGTTTCTTATCGATAATCACACTGTTGGCAACTGTTTAAAACATCGGAGTCTTTTTACTTTTTAAACTCAGATCTGGTGCTTTTTACCTTTCTAAATACTTAAATAATTTTAACTGTAGCATACGATACGGAGGAAACTCCTCACGAGACATTAAGACACCGTCCTCGTGAGCACGTGGGTGTGTTCTGCCTCACAGGTTTCCTCCTTAAGAACAGCAGGTTGTAGCAGCGTCTGCAATTAGAGATCACTGAAGAAATGACCCAACCCCTTCACTTGCAGCGATTTCCTTGTTCTGACTTCTAACTCTCATCGACTAGATCTCAATATGGTATCAAGAATGTAGCATCGAAGATTCTCTATAGCACATGAAATATACATTATCTAGGTCCCAACACCAGTCATGATGCAACACCCGAGATGTAGAATTCAACATCAATCACTCAATAATCGCGAATAGAAATGTGATGTACTTTTCGCGTTAGATCACAATATTCGCCCTTTTAGATTACATGCAGTGACATCAAAGACATCTGAGTTCAAGTCTATACCAGTTCGATGAAGACATTACGACGAAGAATATTTTCCAATAAACCCAACATTTTTCCCCCATATACCAAGCATTATGTGAATATATTGCCGCTATTAGACCAACAGAACCTGCTTCAGAGAGCGAGACATCAAAGCACCATTGACAACCGTCAACAAATATCATTTCAAAGATCATTCACAGCATTTCGAAGACCCGTCACAGCAACACATAAAAGGGAAGGAAAAGGCTGGTGAAAGAGAGATAAAACACAGCATTCGTTTCATAGGTGAAAAATGGTTGTAATACTGAGGCACAGGTGGACGGCGTGTATCTTGTGTCGTGGGGGGTAAAATTTCATGAATAGCAAAGAGGAGAGGGACCAGAGAGAGAGCCTTCCTGGTGAGGCCTCTGGGAGGCTAGGGGATTGGTGAGAGGGAAGGCTGAGAGGATGGCAAGAGGGAGTGGAAATTGGCGATGAAACTTACTAGATGGTGACGAGGGGATTGGTGACAAGGGTATATTGGATGGTGGAGGGAATGGTGCAGAGGAGTGGAGATGGTTACGAGTGAATTGGCTATTGTAAGAGAGTGAAGGGTATGGTGTGAAGCGTTTGGGGATGTTGTGAAGCGTTTGGGGATGTTGTGAAAAGTGTAATGAAATACTGTGGGGGTTTTAGATAGTGAGAGATGTGAGATGATGTGGAGAGACGTACTGTATGGTGTGTATGGTGATGTGTAGTGGGGTATGGTGAAGGACTGAATGGTAAATGCTAACCTGACTGCAGTGGTGATTGGGGAGGTGGTTGGTGCTACAAGGAGAGAGAGACGGAATTATCACAGGAAAGCACCCAGCCATAGAGACTATATAGCACTGGGAAGGTATAAGAATAAGGATTTGGGTTGGAACTTGGGGGGATTGAACGCCGACCTGCATAAAGCGAGACGGTCGCTCTACTGTCCAGCCCACCTGCTCTACAGGAAGGATGTAGAGACTTTGGGAGGATGGGCAGAACAGACACCTATTGGTATTGCCAAGGCACTTCCACTTGGTCAGAAATATTTTCTGAATTAATAATAAACACAAGGTGACTCGCAGAGACATGAAATAAAAACAAACCTGAGAAATATACAAACATACAAGCATCTTTGTGGAGACCTTTGCTCGTCTCATCAACATACAAGCATCTTTGTGGAGACCTTTGCTCGTCTCATCAACATACAAGCTTCTTTGTGGAGACCTTTGCACGTCTCATCAACATACAAGCATCTTTGTGGAGACCTTTGTACGTCTCATCAACATACAAGCATCTTTGTGGAGACCTTTGCTCGTCTCATCAACATACAAGCATCTTTGTGGAGACCTTTGTACGTCTCATCAACATACAAGCATCTTTGTGGAGACCTTTGCTCGTCTCATCAACATACAAGCATCTTTGTGGAGACCTTTGTACGTCTCATCAACATACAAGCATCTTTGTGGAGACCTTTGCACGTCTCATCAACATACAAGCATCTTTGTGGAGACCTTTGCTCGTCTCATCAACATACAAGCATCTTTGTGGAGACCTTTGCTCGTCTCATCAACATACAAGCATCTTTGTGGAGACCTTTGCTCGTCTCATCAACATACAAGCATCTTTGTGGAGACCTTTCCTCGTCTCATCAACATACAAGCATCTTTGTGGAGACCTTTGCTCGTCTCATCAACATACAAGCATCTTTGTGGAGACCTTTGCTCGTCTCATCAACATACAAGCATCTTTGTGGAGACCTTTGCTCGTCTCATCAACATACAAGCATCTTTGTGGAGACCTTTGCTCGTCTCATCAACATACAAGCATCTTTGTGGAGACCTTTGCTCGTCTCATCAACATACAAGCATCTTTGTGGAGACCTTTGCTCGTCTCATCAACATACAAGCATCTTTGTGGAGACCTTTGCACGTCTCATCAACATACAAGCATCTTTGTGGAGACCATTGCTCGTCTCACCACCCTCACATATGTGTATGTGAGGGTGGTGATTACCCTTCCCTAATTAACTCACATATGAGTTAATTAGTAAAGAGTTAAAAAAATATTCGAGGTGATGAAATTTACTTGAAATACTACTAATGATTATATTTACTATTCATATTCCACAAAATACATATTATGTAATATCAATTAAACTTTCAAATAGTTGTGTTTACATAATGGAATTACTTTACAATACTCATCAGAATTAAGACAATCATGATTTGTTCATCACATGAAATAAATGGTTCACTACAGGTCGTAATGGATCACCTGATAAACACAAAACTAATACACTACCTATATTCCACACGGGAAATGGTAATATACACTAGATAAGCAAACCAGAATTAAAGTCACTTTTTGGGGGCTTTGTAATGGCCATAACTATAGAGAATGGTTACAGCTATTACATAAATTAACCCCCACGTGTGTACACAGTAACAGAACCCTCACAGCAACAGGATCCACACTGCAACAGGACCCACACGACAACAGGACCTGAACAGCAAGAGAGAGAGAGAGAGAGAGAGAGAGAGAGAGAGAGAGAGAGAGAGAGAGAGAGAGAGAGAGAGAGAGAGAGAGAGAGAGAGAGAGAGAGAGAGAGAGAGAGAGAGAGAGAGAGAGAGAGAGAGAGAGAGAGAGACCCTCTGGCCTCAACACACCAGCAGACATTCACGAAGACAGTCTGCTTAAGTCGTGCAGGACTAACTGGAGACGAGTACATTGACTAACCATCACAATAATTACGAAACACCTGACATTGCGTCCCAACAAAGAGATGAGCGTTCCTACCAAGGGGTTGCGTCCCCACGAAAGGGGTTGCGTCCCCACGAAAGGGGTTGCGTCCCCACGAAAGGGGTTGCGTAGCCTACTCTCACTCGCTTTCACGTTCCAGTATTGTTTGTTTTGACCATTTAATAAAAAATATTTTCTATTTCACAGTTCACAGGACTTTCATATGATTTTCAACTTGTAAGTTAATTAACATTAAATTTTTTTTCCAGCACAACACGTCCGTTGGAGAGTTTAATTAAGATATTGAAACATTTGCAGCATTTCGTTTATAAAATGTCACGGGGTCTTTTGGTGAGCTGTAGTCCGAGCCTGGGCTCTCTCGAGCTGAACACCTGTTAGGGTCATGGAGCCTAATTAAAAAAAAACATATTTTGACTTTCAGTACCTTGCATTATGCCCCTTCGTTACATTGGAGATAGTGAGGAAGACTTGAGGGGGACGTCTCGTCGATATCGTCGTAGACACGATATCATATATCCTTGCTGTGAGGGATATATGATATCGTGAGGAATGATAATGGGGAAGCAAGAGGATCTTAACTACCCTTATTAGATGTTAAAGTAGGCGAGAGCTTATTTTGAATGAACCAGCTTAGTTACTCAGTACTAAGGTGCTTCCTTTGTCTGCATGAGAGGGGGTTATTTTGTATTGATTGCAAGGATCAACGTCCGTGCAACCCGATCGCTGAGCACGCCTCCTGGTTGGTAGTCTGGTCAACCAGGCTGTTAGATGCAGCTTTTGAGCACCGTGAGAGGTTGGCTAGTTACGTTACTTATCTTTGGTGGGAGTCTGTTATAAAGTCCTGGGCTCTTTATGTTGATAGAGTTGTCTCTCATCTTACCTATATATATCAACTTACCTAAATAGCCGTCTGCTTTTCAACGGGGCTATTTTGCACTTCCTGCCATGTCTCCTGGTCTTGTGTGGAGTTATTTCCGTGTGCAGATTTGGAGCCAGTCCCTCTAATATTTTGACAATTGTAAATTATTATATTCATCTCTCACACATGTACAAAGGAGAATACAGGTTTATAAATTTTAAGCAGTTTGATTAAATTTGATGTTTTATTGAATGGATTCGGGAAGTAAAAGATCTTAACGTTTTATAAAGATCTTGTTCATTCAGTATCATGTTAATATTTCCAAATACCGAAAATTAAGCAAAACTCAACCACAGACAGTAAACATATATGTAGCCTTCAAACTTTCTGAGAGTTAGCTAGAGAGGTAGGTTGCCCTTTTACATTTATTTTCGAGAAGCCTTTTATTATAAAATGTTAGCGGCTTTAACACTAGTTTGGCCAAGCAAAAGCCACGTTGCCAAGCCAAGCGTGACTTTTTTGGACTCTGTATTTTGCGTGGGAGTGTATATGTGTGTGTGTGTGTGTGTGTGTGTGTGTGTGTGTGTGTGTGTGTGTGTGTGGGTGTGTGTGTGTGTGTGTGTGTGTGTGTGTGTGTGTGTGGGAGTGTATATGTGTGTGTGTGTGTGTGTGCAGAAAATGCATATGAAATATCACACCACTTGATTACACTATTGTGGTTCCCTTAATTTGCTGTTGTGATGGGTTGGCTGAAACGAAGAGTACATGTGCCCCTACACACACAGTAGCTACACCACTGACTATATCTGTTATGTTCATCACTTTGTGTACCCGGAGGAGTGTACAAAGTGTTACAGGAGCAGTGCACAGAGTTACAGGAGCCGGTGGCTGAGCGGACAGAACACTGGGGACGCCTGATCCTGTGGTCCCGGGTTCGATCCCGGGCGCCGGAGAGAAACAATGGGCAGAGTTTATTTCACTCTGATGCCCCTGTTACCTAGCAGTAAATAGGTATCTGGGTGTTAGTCAGCTGTCACGGGCTGCTTCCTGGGGGTGGAGGCCTGGTCGAGGACCGGGCCGCGGGGACACTCAGCCCCAAAATCATCTCAAGATAACCTCAAGATAATTCCCTATCAGTACACAGTGGATCACAGTGGGTCCACTAAGTGAGGAAAAGTAAAAAGAGCAACAGGAGATTACATTACTTAACATCACTTAACATGACGAGCCAATATATGCATTAAATGAAATCTAGAAAACATATATGTGAAACACACGTAGAAACACAGTTTACAAATTTAGATTTCAATCTGAATAGGAAAAAATATGAAAAATTCAGTAAATCATATGAAACTCCTAAATAGGCCTCAATGGGTATAGAGGGGCAATGTGATCAGATTATTTGTTAATTGTGTGCAATTATTTGAATGTTGCATGTGCATAGCTGTATCATGAGACATTTAGGTGAATTTCTGTTGCTATAATCTGTTAGTATCTTGGGACATGGAACATGTCCCTATACCACCAGAGTGCTGTTAAGTGCCCTGCAAATCACTTAGTAAGGAGACAATAGTTTTCTTTCAATCATAACACGAGTCTTATGAGGCGTAACCAAAGCCAAAACATATAATATATGCTTGTCGCTTTTAATAATGATATTATCGTTTGATACGTTTTTTATCATTTATTTTGTAATTGGACAAGCCTCTCTATGTAAGTACTACAAGAGATCGTCAAGAATTGAGTGCGTACCATAAAAATATTAATCAGTCTCTTAAGGTATTCTCAAACACTTTTTAATCTGTTTTAATGCCTTTTCGTTTTAATACTACAGTTAAAATAAAACACGAGTGTTTTCATCCTATATTCTCTAACACCTCTCCTCTGACATCTCTCCTCTGACACCTCTCCTCTGACACCTCTTCTCTGACATCTCTCCTCTGACACCTCTCCTCTGACACCTTTTCTCTGGCACCTTTTCTCTGGCACCTCTCCTCTGACACCTCTTCTCTGACACCTCTCCTCTGACACCTCTCCTCTGACACCTCTCCTCTGACACCTCTCCTCTGACACCTTTTCTCTGGCACCTTTTCTCTGGCACCTCTCCTCTGACACCTCTTCTCTGACACCTCTCCTCTGACACCTCTTCTCTGACATCTCTCCTCTGACACCACTTTTCTGACACCTCTCCTCTGACACCTCTCCTCTGACACCTCTTCTTTGACACCTCTCCTCTGACACCTCTTCTCTGACACCGGGCTCTGCACGCCACATCCACGTCATATCAGGACTAAATATATATTTAATCGTCTGCAAAATCTCCGCTAAGCTCCAGCTCCTGTTATAGTGAGATCGTTGAGCCTTACGATAGACCTTCAGTCTCACACGCCTGGGCTCCACTGTTCGAGTCTCCTACAACCCAAATGAATGGAATGGAATTGAACCTTAAGCTTTGCACATTAACTATCGCCGCTTTTCACCTTCTGTACCTCTTCCCTCCCCCTTCCCCCCTACAGTCAATAAGGTTAAGAGATTGTGAGTGCAGAAAAGTGGCTCTGAGAAGAGTGTAGCAGAGCAAACTCTTGCATTTAGAGCCACATCTAAGATTTAGTGACAATTGAAAGCATTAAGAAGATTTAGTACAGGAAAGCGGAGGGACTTTATCAGCTTAGACAATTTTAACTTCTGTTAATCCTATTTCAATTAATGACATTATAAAATATGATTTAGTAACAGATTATTTCATGTGTCACTAAAAATTATCCTGGTGATCTCAAGCTATAATTGTATTAATGAACAAATAATTGATAAAGAGCAAGACTCGTCCTCACATTAGAAAATTTTAAGTGCATTATATAATTCACGATTGTATAATTATTAGCTTAAAGCCCAAATGATCCGTTGAGCGCGACAGGGAGTGGGACGGGAGGAGTGGGACGGGGAATTGGACGGGGAGTGGGACGGGGGAGTGGGACGGGGGAGTGGGACGGGGGAGTGGGACTGGGGAGTGGGACGGGGGAATGGGACTTTCCTCTAATATTAGCAAGACTTAATACTCATTAAGTATTGCTAGAAACACTCAACCAACTTTTATTCAACCAAAAAAGGAACTTGATTTTTTCTTTAATTCTGAAGTGTTCAAAAAACAGTCTAGATCTTCTAAGTTACAAAGATAGTGCATAGTTTCATAGGTTAGGTAGGATTGGGGGTGGGTTAGGTCAGGATGGACTAGGTTAGGTAAGATTTCCTGGTTTCAAGAATAGATTGGATAGGCACATGATTAAGAAGAGTTTGAGCTGAAATAAGTCTCATCTACAATATGCCAATGTTCCCTGATTGTTATATATTTTAGACCTAATTTACAAGTAACAGAAGATTAACGCTTGCTGTTTCTTAAGAAAGAAACAGTCTAGTCTACTTCTCTACTTCTATTAGTCTACTTCTACTCTTCTACTTCTGAGATGGAGATTGAAAGCACATTTGGAGTGGGGGAGAAATAGGGCGAAGGGCATAAAGAATTTTAATTTAAAATGCATTTATATATATATTATATATATATAAATGCATTTATATATATATGCATTTATATATATATATATATATATATATATATATATATATATATATATATATATATATATATATATATATATATATATATATAATATAGAAAGTACCTAGACTCTTTTTAATTGGGGTACTGAGAGTCATGTGTGTGTGTTCTGTGAACTGATGATACCTTCATCATAAACAAGAGACTTTCAGCTAGCTAGCAGAATCATTACTCCACTTCACAGATCTGCTTCATCATCTCCCGCTCCCTCATCTTGACTAATGACACCGCCACACTCAGCCATGCTGACTACCCACTCTCTCTCTCTCTCGTTCACTCTCTCTCTCTCTCTCTCTCTCTCTCTCTCTCTCTCTCTCTCTCTCTCTCTCTCTCTCTCTCTCTCTCTCTCTCTCTCTCTCTCTCGTTCACTCTCTTTCTATCTCCCTTCCTCTCTTCTCTCTGTTTTGGAAACAGCTCCCTCAAACAATCCGTAAAATTATATCAGTTCTTAATACCATGGCTGTCAAAGAAAGTCAGAAGACATATTTAAAACGTCAAAGAAGGAGTTAGAACACGTTTTTAAAACGTCTAAGAAGAAGTTTGAAAACGTGTTTAAAACGTCTAAAAAGGAGTTAGAAAACATGTTTCAAACGTCTAAAAAAGAGTTTGAAAACGTTTTTAAAACGTCTAAGAAGGAGTTCGAAAATGTGTTTAAAACGTCAGAGAAGAGCTTCCAAAATTTCAAAAAAATTCAGGTCATTGGCGATTCGTTTACGATTCAGCATCTTCGACCCCTCTGACATCACCTAAATTCCAAAATAAATATTTATTGTGAAAAAATAAAACTTTGGGAATATATAGACATGCATGAACAGTTGTAAAAACTGAAATGGACCAGTGAAACCCCAGTTTAATGTGAACTTGTATTTTGAACAATGCTTTTGTGTGCGTGAAGCCTGTAGATGTTATATGTGAAGGTTTTATTCAAATAATTCTTTTTTAGTGGCGCAGAGATATCCTCTTATGCCATAGTGACTTAATGAGTGTCAGGCTTCACTCATCAATCCTCCTTATACATCCCATCCGTCACACACCTCCACTAGACTACCTCATACTTACCCTTCCATCACACACTTCCACCAGACTCCCTCATACTGAACCGCCACACTGCTCTACACTTCCCTCACACGTCTCCAGCATCTGTTAATCTCTACCTCACACTTGCATATGCATCATACTATACGATATCAGTCATACTAGCCCTCAGTCACTGTAATAACACACTCAGAATGACATTTACTCCACTGTCATGCTGCTAAGCTTAATGTTTAGCTCAGCAATCACGACATTAAATATGATATAGGAAAAATATATATATATTAATTAATCGTTTCCAGATATGGACACCATTATTAAATAATAGTACTGAAGAATTTGAAAAATGTTAAACAGTTTAAATTACAATTATTATAATGGTAATTGGAACTCGTTTTGGTTCAAAAAAACTCTTACTGAATTTGTTTTTATGATATGCTATATAATTACGTTTGATTTATTGCCAAATAATTATTTTTAGCACATATTTTCTATGGATTTTTATTACACATGTTAATTACATCTTATTATGGTCATTGGAGGATATTTGTATCACTAAATGGATTTTATCCGTACCAGTGGATATTTCTAACACAAAATAACACTTCAGTGATACCACTGTATGTTTTTTGATGTCCTTAGTGTTGATGTCCAAAGTCAAGATTAATCTTAAAAGTCAAGACAGATGTCCCAAGTCAAGACTGATGTCCCAAGTCAAGACTGATGTCCCAACCCTGGAAACACAAACCGTAACTGTCTCTATTTTCCGCTTGTTACTACTTATAATAAAGTTGTTACATCTTGGCTTAACGTGTTTATGACGTATTAGAACGTTGTTACAACTTGCTATATTGGTTGTTATAACTGGTTAGGAAGTGTTAAAACTTGTTCGAACGTTGTACCAACGTCGTAGTTTCGGTGTATGTTTGGCGGGAAGTCAAGACTACTGTCCCAAGTTAAGACTGAAGTCCCAAGTCAAGATTGATGTCCCAGTTAAACATCAACTCTCAATCGCTCCATTTCGGCAAAAGTAAGACGTGTTGGTACAGGTGGATGAGAGGAATGGGAGGAGAGGGTGGGAATCCATCACGTAACGTAACAACCTGTTTGTTAAACACATGAGATGGTTGTTAAACACATGAGGTGGTTATTAACACATGAGATGTTTATTTGTCACTTCTTTAAGCAACACTCTGGAGCATACTATAATGGTCACCTTCAATAGCAGAGAGAAAGAGACAGTCAACACATTTTCAACACAATGTTTTTACGTTGTATTGCACGGTTGTGGTGTTGCCAACCCGTTCTCGCAAATTTAATAAGTCAATATTGACTTATTAAATATGTGCATAAGTGACATACTTAACATAATAGATACCCTTAAAAAGATTCATAGAAAACACCGACCTTACCTAACCTACTTAGTATGTTAAGATAAGCATCTTATTGCTTCGTAATTACAGTTATTACCTAACCTATAATAGGTATAGGTTAAGTAATAATTGTAATTACGAAGCAATAAGATGCTTATCTTAAGATACTAACAAGGTTAGGTAAGGTCGGTGTTTTCTATGAATCTTTTTAAGGGTATCTATTATGTTTAGTATATCACCTATGCACGTAGTTAATAAGTCAATATTGACTTTACGAATTTGCGAGAACGGGTTGGGTGTTGCACATGGTTGAGGTGTTGCACGGTTGTGGTGTTGCACATGGTTGAGGTGTTGCACGGTTGTGGTGTTGCACATGGTTGAGGTGTTGCACATGGTTGAGGTGTTGCACGGTTGTGTTGTTGCACATGGTTGAGGTGTTGCACGGTTGAGGTGTTGCACGGTTGTGGTGTTGCACATGGTTGAGGTGTTGCACGGTTGTGGTGTTGCACATGGTTGAGGTGTTGCACATGGTTGAGGTGTTGCACGGTTGTGTTGTTGCACATGGTTGAGGTGTTGCACGGTTGTGGTGTTGCACGGTTAATGTAATGTGGAAAACCAAACATTCCATATAAACTAATATTTCTGAAATACCGTGAAGAACGAGACAATTACATGTATATGAACAATTAGACATAATTCCGATTGTTAGTACAATTACGTACAATTCCGTGTAAGTGAAAAAAATACAAACAATTCCCTATATAATTCCCTAAATACAAACAATTACAAAAATTACGTATATACGAATAATTACAAACAATTCAATATATACGAACAATGAAAAACTAGTCCATATATACGAACATATACAAACAATTCTATATATAAGAACAATTACAAACAATTCGGTAAATAGGAACAATTACAAACAATTCCGTAAATAGGAACAATTACACACACACACACACACACACACACACACACACACACACACACACACACACACACACACACACACACACACAATTTCCGTGTGCTCTTCCCCCGCCAAATCTTCTCTCTGTCATGTTTTTTTTATTTTTGTTTTTTTTTGCATACGTAACATTTTCCCAATATGTCGGAGTCTCTCCCTCGGAGCCTCCCTCTCCCACACCTCCACTTCGTTACACCTTTCTGTTGCTACACTTTTTTTCCTCAGATGGACCAGTCACATCCTTCTTTTACAACACCTGTCCTGTGTAATATCCAGTCCTCGAAGTTTTACCCAAAGTCCTCTGGGGGGTAGACCTTCCCTTGGGTTTTCTACGCGTGGGTTGGGGAGTTGGGGGTTTGGTACCCCTTATTTTGGCCGTTGGGAAAGCTAAGGAGGATGGGTTCTGGCCAAATACTGTCCTGCTGATAGCCTCTTATGGGGGTGGGTTTCTGTGTTGTGTCCAGGAAGCGGTTGTCATCTTCGGTAACCAGGATGATCACTGAAGTCAGAGGTGAGTGGTTCATGGTTAATGCTTCGTGGTTAATGGTTCATGGTTAATGGTTCATGGTCAGTGGTTCATGGTCAGTGGTTCATGGTCAGTGGTTCATGGTCAGTGGTTCATGGTCAGTGGTTCGTGGGCAATCTGAGAGGCTGTGCGGACACCAAGGCCGCCGAGTCTTACAGGGAGGGTTGCTAGCTCCCGTCTTGCTGAAGGAGAGGATTTTAACACAATGTGTCCTGTGTTTACGGTTAAACATGTGTATCACTCAGGTGTTAGTCGGTCCTATACAGACTGGTAACAGTGCCACAAGAATCCATAGCAGTTGAAACGCAGGTCTTCTGGTCTTTTTCTGACACTTACTATATTACTTCTGTGAGTAATAGGCAGTAAATGAATAATGAGAACTTTCATATAAGCTTATATGTTCATGCAAGGACTTGTACGAACTTTATATATATATATATATATATATATATATATATATATATATATATATATATATATATATATATATATATATATATATATATATATATATATATATACTATATGTTTCATGCAAGATGTAGCAGGGTTTGCTAACTGCTCTACTTAAAGCTGGCTGCGATGTTCGCCTTGCACCATGGTACTGCCTACTCGTACAACGGAAATAAATCTAATAATGATGTATCCGATGGGTAATACAACTTCTTCATGCTTGATAAATCTCACATGAAATTTTAAAAAGATCTGTGTCCGCTTTGTGTCATATGATGTTCATGTTTAACTGTGTAGTATTTGGACACAATGATAACAATTTCTTCCTTCTGTAATGTGCTAGTCTATCAAATATACACATAAGCCAGATACGATGTATGAATACCAATGATAGAAAGAAAGGATTGGATAATCCTTCCTTCCCAATGATTATAAGAAAGGATTATCACAGACATTCCAAATGACTAGCAAAAAGCACTTCTTGAGTAAACCACACGAATGAGAAGAGGGTATTTTCATATCTATATATCATCTATTAATATCTTACAGTAAACTAAAGCATCTCAGACGCAATTACTAAGATAAATAAGACTATCTCGTTGGGGAAGGACTGCGAATCCATGCCTGTAGGCAAGTCACCTGCCAGGTACAAGTGAAACGATGATCAACCCAGTGGGACATTTTCATATTCAGTGGTATTGCATATGCTACAATGCTAGTATGATTACTCTCAGCATGAGTAACGCTGCCCATTAAACTCTCCCTTATGCCAATATATATATATATATATATATATATATATATATATATATATATATATATATATATATATATATAATATACTGAAAATATATAATATATCTTTAAGCATGATTTGATAAAGCCAGTAGATGAAAATATAATATTTTGTGAAGCTGTACAATTAGTTAATAATTTACTTAAATAATAAAGAAATGGACAACTACTCACCAGGCGTAAAAACATATCTGAAACTGGACAAACACCACAACAAATAAATTAAAACAAGAGAAATCTTAAAAACATTGCATAAACACATTGTAAAAAAATAGCAGAATAAAGAAAGAGAGAGAAAAAAAACCACAATAAAAATTCAGCAGATAGAACAACATAAAAAGATACTAGAAATACGAATTAACAAGAAAACATAGAAAAAACTAGATGTTAAAGTAAAAATCATACATGCGGTAAAAATATTCGTAAATCTCCCGTTAACATGGGAGCCGTAAGAAAAAATGAATCTTGGAGGGATTTAAAGAATTTATATTCATTGTACTCATACATATATGTATACATTATATCAATTTACAATGGCACCGTCTGTTGGTGCCAGAGGGAGGCACTAACTCCACTTTTCTCACTCCTTCATGTCTCATCCCCTTGTTTCTCACAATGTTTCTCTACCCTCCTTTCTCATCAATCGTGTCCCATTGTGTCTCAGCACCTGTTTCTCATCCCTGTGTCTCAACACCTGTTTCTCATTCCTGTGTCTCAACACCTGTTTCTCATCCCTGTGTCTCTCACAATGTTCCTCACTGTGTCTCACCACCCCATCTCTCACCCTCCAGATGCGAGTCTGCTCTATCTTTCATCTCTTTAATTGCTTGTCGGTGATAGAATCTTTAAGTGTGTTTTGGACAGTGTGTGTGAGGCCTGGCGTTCGAGGGCCTCACTCACCCGACAAGTATTCATTTTGAGTGTCACGAGCACAACGTCAATGCAAAATGTAAACAAAACGAGATAGACCTCATCGGATAAATGAGTTATGCAACTGGCAAAAGAGCAAAAGATGGTACATACATTATATATATATATATATTATATATATATATATAATGTATGGATGTTCGGCTGTTTCAATAGCTGGGGGCAAGGCCTCGTCACATTACAGAAAAAAAAAGAAGATCGTTTGCCCGTTTGTCTGTGGTAAGGTAATGGGAAGACACACAAAACACAAAGTATAAAAATGAAAATTTAATTACTCTAGAAAACAAGATATGAATAAAGACAATCTCTTGGCTTACGTAAAATTCAAAACAAGTCAACAAACAAAACAACATGAATAATTAATGGCAGTAAAAATTTACTCTAAGACAATAAAGTGCAAGTAATAGTAATATAAATCAGGTGCTGAGAATACTGGCTTCAAGCTGCCACCTCCCTTAGTACACGACAGCCAGAGCTTTGTCTACTAGAGAGAGATGTCAACTCCAAAGAGCACAGAGATATTCTGAGGAGTACGGCGTGTGCTGGCCCAGACGTCGACTCAGGTAGTAGCGTGAGTGCAGGTGCGGCAACACACCAGCCAATCAGGAACAGGCAGGCGGAGAATGAGTAGTTTGCTGGTTTGACGGCGGGCGGGAGCTGGTGTGTCTGGTGGTGCAAGGTACGCTTTGCTTCCTGGGCAAAACGTTTGGCTATACTGGTGGACGTATCTTCAATATAGTATCTTGTACATGAATGACGTAAATGTTGTAGGGAAGAGCAGGCTCAATCTCTCTTGAAAGAGATTATCGTCACAATATATATATATATATATATATATATATATATATATATATATATATATATATATATATATATATATATATATATATATATATATATATATATATATATATATATATGAAATTAGGTGGATATAAATAGGAGCTGTCTTTTAAAGACCAAAAAGATCTTTTTCAGTCACGTTTTCTTATGTTCTTATGCACTGACCACGATAGGTTAGGTGGGTTGCTTGGGTTCATGCGTTTCTGGTTATGCACAACCATCGCATATTTTACTCAAGTAACACACCCAGAGAACGAGCAGAGATGAGCCCAATACACGATTAATCACTATGAAATAATTAATTAATATTGTCATCTCATTTATCAGATGCAATTCCAAAATATCTATATCAGAATCTCGACCCATTTACGGTTTGGTTTGAATGCAAATCCGATACCACAGGAGGGGAGCCAAGGACTGGTAACTGGTAATTAACTATTACAACCCCGCGGCACCTGAGGAAGGGCGAGTGGCACTCTGTAGGGAAGTGACAGCTTCGGTCAGGGAGGAACAAGGGGTCAGGGAGTGCCATTGTCAGGGGGAATCTAATAGGAATTATTGGAACTAATTTCGTTAAAATATTAACCAGTTGTGTGGTTATTTCCGTTGTCAACTTAGTATCATGAAATCGGACGTGCTGTCCAGTCTGCGTTATGACTTGCCCGGGATGGCTCAGCACGCTGGACTTGTGATCCTGTGGTCCTGGGTTCGATCCCAGGCGCCGGCGAGAAACAATGGGCAGAGTTTCTTTCACCCTATGCCCCTGTTATTTAGCAGTAAATAGGTATCTGGGTGTTAGTCAGCTGCCACGGGCTGCTTCCTGGGGGTGGAGGCCTGGTCGAGGACCGGGCCGCGGGGACACTAAAGCCCCGAAATCATCTAAGGATAACCTCTAAGGATAAGGATCTAGTCGTGTTTTATGTGTAGTAAGAAATCACAAAAAAAACAAAAATTTGGTCACAAGAAAATGTCCCATTTTGTTTGCATTGAAGGTTGTTGACCAGACCACACACTACAAGGTGAAGGGACGACAACGTTTCGGTCCGTCCTGGACCATTCTCGACTTGAGAATGGTCCTGGACGGACCGAAACGTCGTCGTCCCTTCACCTTCTAGTGTGTGGTCTGGTCAACATACTTCAGCCACGTTATTGTGACTCATCGCCTGCGTTGAAGGTTCTCGGTAAATACAAAAGATGTGAGACTTGAAAATATCACTCGAAACTATTTGCATACTTTGTGTCCTAAGAATAATGAATGAAATGAACGATTCCTTAAAACTTATGTTCCATTGTATTTATCTATAAATTATTTAACTATAACAGACACTCCGGAGGGTTGAAATAGCCTAAGCTCCTCTATCCTTTTGAGATGTATTTTATTGTCTCAATAAACGTACTTGAACAGACACTCCTGAAACTTGCGAAAATATTGAGGAATTGCAATAGGATCGAATTTCCATCCCTAACTCCATAGACACACGCAATACCCAGTGAACAATGATGAGATGAAAGAATTTTAAATATAAGTTCTACCATATCTAAACTGCAAGTAGGTTTGGTTGTTCTTCAGGTGTGTGTTCCTGGTGAGTCCAGGTACGCGAGTTCGAGCCTATCCTATGACCTCGCTATATATTGATATAAAAATATTTCAAGTATCAATCGTGTTTGTCATAGTGAAATCAGTCAGAAAGAAATGCAATGGAACATTGCTTTGAAAGATCTTTCATTTCAGCCATTATTACCAGCGCTCAAACCTTGGAAATCTTGGATTTTCGAGTTACCAATTTTTTTTGTTTTAATATAAATAAAATTCCCAGAGCAAACGTAATCACTCATTTTCTTTGGACAACTTTTACGATCAGTTTTATATCATTTCCCTGTAAATTTGTTCCTCACGACTGCGTGGCGATGAACAGCGTAGAACAAGAGTCACACAGAAGAACATTCTTCAAGAACAGGTCAACAGATGATCATACTTCAAGAAGAGGTTTACAGAAGAGAATATTTCAAGAAGCGGTGAAGGAAGAGAAGGAGAGCTCGTATTCCATCTCAATCCTTCCTCTCGATGAAATAGATTCACGCAAGACAAGTTTCAAATTTTCTTTCTGGTCAGACACCTGCCAGGGTGGATGAATATTTGATCCACTTGTCTTCAGGAAAACAGATTATATGTGGGATTTGATTTCTCATTTTGTGAGTTATTATCCAAGGAAACGGTTTATGATGCCAATATGGAATGGGGGGGCGAGGTTGTAACAACACTATGAGACTTTCAACAAGCAACGGCAGGCTAAATAGGCTTACCGAGCATCTCCGCTTCTGATTGGTCAAGAGGAAAGCCGGTTGAGACAGCTGACTTGCAATCCTGCCACGATTCACCATTCATGTCGTAGCCGTCAATATCTGAGGAGGTTATATTCTCTAAGCCACAGACCAATAGGCCTCACTCGACGGCGCTACGCCAAGTTAATAGCCAACTAGTGCAAGGGTAGTCACTATAGCCATCGAAGCAACCACAGACTATGCGTAACGACGTTATTCGTAAGACGTTAACGATATCGTCTCCCAACTGCTTTTCTGGAGACCGTTGGAGCAAATCTGGGAAGTGGTATGAACATGGAACTATATATTAAAGCTGCGGATTGCGATACCGACTATTAGCGATACCGACTATTAGCGATACCGACTATTAGCGATACCGACTATTAGCGATACCGACTATTAGCGATACCGACTATTAGCAGTGAAACCTGTGAGACAGCTAACAGCCTCGGGCTTTGTTCTACTAAGGGCCGTCAGTGTGGAGTAGAAATAGTAGGTGTAAACCTTGGTATACTCAACTGAAACTTTTGGTCTTCCCAGGGGTGTCATGTAGTAATTAAGTGATGCAAGTCCTATTCATATAAAATACTAACCTGGTTATGAAGTGGGAGGGGAGGGCCATGGGGCATAGGGAAGAAAGGGTGAAAGGGGAGATGGGGAGTAGAGGATCTGGGCACTTTTCTTAGGAAAGGTGCCCAAGATAGCTATAGTCTTGTCCTCCGTGACTGCTGAGCAGCTCCACACTGGCTGTGTATTGAGCACTTGTTTCTCATATTTCTTGACACGTCCAGTCGTGTCGGGTGTCATTGGATTGGGCACAGTGCCAGCAGTTCAGAATTCTCGTGTTTGTTGACATTCCTATTTCGAACGAACAGAATGGTAAACCTCATAAATACGTCTTTGGGGTCGGCCGGTGGCTGGAATGAACGCAACTCAAGAACGGGAACAGCAAAATAGTTGCATTTTACAAGTTGAGAAAACGTTGCTGGACTGTTTTTTTAGGTTATTATGCCATATGCAGTAAAACATACTTTGAGCAGCCCGCGTTCTCTTGATTTGTCACAACGTTCAAAATACAAAATGCTAACCTAACTAGAATCTCGCGGACCCACCTAACCTAACCCACCCACCTAACCCTCCCTTCCTAACCTAACCCACGCACCAAACCATGCATAGAAAACAAAGATTTTTGTTTTACAGTACAGTACATTTGTAATTTGTACAATGGGATCCAGAACGTCAAAATAAGACGTATTAGCAGAGAGAGAAATTGTGTTTTTTTTGTGACATATTTTATTGGATATCAGCTTCTTTCGGGAGGAATTAAGTAGATCCCTACTTTTCTATATTATATATATATATATATATATATATATATATATATATATATATATATATATATATATATATATATATATATATATATATATATATATATATCAAGAAAAAGAAGAATGCAAAGAAAAATGAGAATGCAAAAAAGAACGAAGAAAAATACAAAAACTAAGGGAAAAATATAGTAAGAAATATAATAAGAAATGAAAATAAATAAAACAAAATTATATATAAAAGCCAACCAAAAAGAAAAAAAAAGAAGAAGAAGAAGAAGAAGAAAAGGAGAAATAAAGAAGAACGACAAAACGATTATAGAGAAAATGGAGAAAAGAATATGAAGAAAATTAAACAAAAATTATATTCAAAAATAAGTTAAAGAAGATTTAATGCTCTAAATATGACTCCACAAAGCAGTTTCCTGCAACTTGAGATCAATAAAGGCAACGATAAACCTGCAACATTGATTCACGACCTGGTACTAAAATATTGCACTGCAGCTGTGCAACATATTTGAGTAAATGGAACTAGGCATCTGGGAAAACATTTCGAAGCATTTTCCTTCGTAAGTAATGTAAATAAACAAGTATCATGGTATCAGATCTCTGTGTTTGAATATTAAAAGAGAGCCAATCAGAGATATTAAACGAATTAAAGCAGAAATATTAAACGAGAGCCAAGAAGATATATTAAACGAGAGCCAAGAAGATATATTAAACGAGAGCCAAGAAGATATATTAAACGAGAGCCAAGAAGATATATTAAACGAGAGCCAAGAAGATATATTAAACGAAAGCCAAGCAGAGATATTAAACGAGAGCCAAGAAGATATATTAGACGAGAGCCAAGCAGAGATATTAAACGAGAGCCAAGAAGATATATTAGACGAGAGTCAAGCAGAGATATTAAACGAGAGCCAAGAAGATATATTAGACGAGAGCCAAGCAGAGATATTAAACGAGAGCCAAGAAGATATATTAGACGAGAGTCAAGCAGAGATATTAAACGAGAGCCAAGAAGATATATTAGACGAGAGCCAAGCAGAGATATTAAACGAGAGCCAAGAAGATATATTAGACGAGAGTCAAGCAGAGATATTAAACGAATTAAAGCAGAAATATTAAACGAGAGCCAAGCAGAGAGATTAAACGAAAGCCAAGCAGAGATATTAAACAAGAGGTTATCTTGAGGTTATCTTGAGTTGATTTCGGGGCTTTAGTGTCCCCGCGGCCCGGTCCTTGACCAGGCCTCCACCCCCAGGAAGCAGCCCGTGACAGCTGACTAACACCCAGGTACCTATTTACTGCTAGGTAACAGGCTGCTAGGAGCCAGGCTGAAATATTAAACGAGAGCTAAGCAGAAATATTAAACGAGACCAAACAGAGATAAACATTGTCGACTACACTGAGGGGTATCAGGTGAAAAAAAACACAGCCTGTTAGACCTTGGAAAAGCCATAGTATCGGTGTGAGAATTACTGTTATGTTACGAAAGCATAACACTCTCTGAAGGTCGTTACATCACGCGTCTCGAGAGAAAACAACATACTTAACACTGCAGATACATATTAATTAATAGTTTGCTACATCTGCCACCATCACAGGCCCTTAACCACAGACCAGTGTCAGTGTCAAGCTTTCCCCCCTGCAAAGTACTGGGAAGAATAATAAGGATAGGATTAGATACACACCTGGAGAGAGAATTATGTATGTAAACAATCATCAACTGGGCTTTAAGGAAGAAAAAAAACATGCCTGACAAACCTAATGGAGTTCTATCATAAAGTAAGGAAAACATGGTAGGACAAAGAAGGTTGGACAGATTGCATATTCGTGGACTGCCAGAAAGCCTTTAACACAGTTGCTCATAAGAGATTACTATAGAAACTTGAGATCTTTACCACCTCACTCAAACATAATATAATCCAGTGCTAAACACAGTAAACTTGTCTTTGAGAATGTAAGGAATACATTGCGAAAGGCATCCCTAGGCATCAGACCATAATAAAAAGGAAGAAGGAATTCCATCTTCAGAAGGAATCCTTCTGAAGATGTATTAATATACGAAAGTACTTAAGGAAATTCCTGTTTCAATTCTTCCTCCGTGGTCTGACACTGTCACATTTTCCATCACGTGTTAATTTTCGTCATTTACACACACACACACATTATATATATATATATATATATATATATATATATATATATATATATATATATATATATATATATATATATATATATATATATATATATGATAATGTTTTATCACGTTAATGATACATATCATTAACGTGATGTAACAATATGAAAATCAGTAGGAGCCATGCTTTATCTTAATGTATCTTTAATCTACATTAATAATCACAAGTGGATTTAGCAAGGTTGCAATAGTTCTGACATCATCATTATTTCCTACGCACTTTAACCTGACCTGCAAGTGGTTACCCATGCACCCAGACATATTCTACAGTTATACCATGACGGTATGAACTGTTCTCTTATTACTCCATAATTGGTAAAGCCTCAAGGTCCAACACCATAAACCATCTAATAGTAAATTCACTTTTCTTATATATTTACACATTCTGAATTGATAGAGATTTGTGAGCGCGATCTGTTTCATGCAAACAATTGAAGTCGTAATTCAGTTATTGTTTACGTAAATGGTCGCTTTAGTGTGTGTGTGTGTACACGTGCGAGAGATTGAATATTTGTGTTCCCGAGCGGAGGTAAAAGATTAATTTCGATAGATTCTTTATCCTTTATATTTATTTATAAATATATAAATGATAAATAAATAAATAATTGAGATACATAAATAGTTGAGATGTTAGAATAATATGTATATACGAATGATACATATGTACCAGTAATATTGAAATACATATTCTGGTATATTAATCACATATCTATATAACCTAAAAATATTGCTCTTATATCTTCATTACTTATAGATCTATTTCACTATAATGTCTGTTACTCTAATCTATATTACCCTAATCTATATTATTCATTAATCAATATACAAATGATAGACATAGCACTTGTATGAAAAAAGGAGGGACTAAAATGCTATTCGTTTGTTGTTACGTTAAAAAAATTCAGTAATGACCAATAACTCATCCAGGAACACAACAACCATCTTTTAAATACCATTTAATACTTCCTTAACACCACCTTCCAACACGCTCAACTCATCACTTCACTTCTTGCATGTGTCAGGAACTTATCTATAAAATTTCTGAGTTTGGTATCAACCAGACGACCAAATTACTAATAAGTACAGAACAAGAACCGTAATTCAACCACGTAATTAAAAATATTAGAATTTTTATCATTTCTACGGTTAGATTTTTCGCCCGGATTCCACTGACTATTTTTTAATTACTGGAGTAGAGTCTCTAGCTTGGGAGAAGTAAATTATAATTTTTTAACGAGATGCTGGCCCAAGATGACACTTAATTTAGATTATGCAGCTTTACAAGTGTTTGTAAAGAAGGTTAGCTTATTATCTTGGCAATCAGTTAAGTAGTTCTTGGCAGGGATGATATAAAATGTTCAGGAGACTCTTAGAGTTGACTGGTGGAACAAGCAACTTCATCCCATCAATGCCACTGGACTCGAATGGAGGAGAGACGACAAACCATATGCCCATTGCCTTCACCGATAATACTGCTTCTTGCAGGGCGTAGTTCGATCCCTAATGGTCTGTGTCTATTATTTATGCAAAAATAATTGTTTCTTAAATTCTGTCTTCGTGGAGAGATAATCATATGTCTTAATTATTAAATAATTAAGATTAAATGACATGATATAAAATTCTTTTATATCATGTCACATGCAAATATTGGTCGCTTGGTCTTCAGGGAATTACGACCCTCAGGAAGGAAGTAGGAATAATACAAGCCAATTAACCTTTCTAATTGCTAGAGAAACCTGGATGAAAACCTATAAATTTGTATTGACAAGAAACATTTAATTGAGTTCCACTCTGTGATAATCTATGAATCTGTGCTGAAAATTCTCGTAAGAGATGTCTCGTACTCACCATAACCCAGAAAACTGGGTTATGGTGAGTAAGGGGGCCAGACTCATTAAAAATATCCCAGCAAGTAGCGGTCAACAGGCAGGAAAGTACGCAAAATATCACATTAAATACGAACTTCCTCACTCCTAAAGTGTCTTGATAGAGCTGCAAGACTAGCGAGAATAGTGCTACATGCAGTCAGCGCGTCTATATCACCGTGATATTATAGTAAAAGTTTGGCAATGTTATTGTAAGTGCAAAAGTTACCTGCAAAGCTATAGCCATTAATATCCTCCTGAAGGAAGGTATGTGTGTTTTTTTTTTAGTGAATATTTTCCAGTAACAATAAATAGAAACGTTGCCATACAGTCAAGGTTTTCAGACCAGTGGCCACACTGACAGGCAGCGCTCCTGACGTATGTATGCCTGCAGTGCGGGCAGCAAATGGTTGGTGTGTGAAATGCCCCGTTCAGTAAAGCTTCTGCAAGAATAGCAACACCTGTCACAATCAAATTTCTGAATATTGCAAAACTATACCAACACCTGCCAGTGACAGCCGGTGTGAAGGGGGGAAAAGTCTATCTCAACGATACGAGCCACAACAGCCTTTCCCAGCCTGTCACGGAGCATTGATGACTGGCTGTGACACTTTGTTGAAAGGCTGAGAGAGAGAGAGAGAGAGAGAGAGAGAGAGAGAGAGAGAGAGAGAGAGAAAGAGAGAGAGAGAGAGAGAGAGAGAGAGAGAGAGAGAGAGAGAGAGAGAGAGAGAGAGAGAGAGAGAGAGAGAGAGAGAGAGAGAGAGAGAGAGAGAGAGAGAGAGAGAGAGAGAGAGAGAGAGAGAAAGAGAGAGAGAGAGAGAGAGAGAGGGAGGCCTCTCACCCTTTCAGTCTGACGTTACAATGTCACAGCAGGGAGGGAGGGAGGGAGAGAGAGCCCCAATCACTAAATTGTAGTAATAGACGAGAATTTAAAAAAAAACTATCTCTCAGTAAGCCCCGGCACTATCACATAGGAACAGGAAGAAGTAATTATCAAAAGAAGGCACCAAACCGGGAAGGCTATGTAGCACGGAACAGGGAGAAGGTGCAGCCTCCTGTCTCAGCATCACGGAGGCAAGGAGGCCTATGACATGTGGTGGGGAAGTGAGAGGAAGTAAGATCCCCATTACTCTACCACAGAAGAATGAAGGAGAGGAGAAGCCCATCACTCTGCCACAGAAGGAGGTAGGGCAGGAGAATCCTAGCTGTTGGGTACAATTCCTTCTATAATGGTCATTATAGTATTTGTATTCCTCTTAAGTTGAAAATGTTTCTCCCTCGGTATATGGCTCCGGGGCGATGGTTCACCTAAGCACTTGAAACCAGCTTCTGCTAAAGTTGCTTGAACTGCAGACTCGCTCGTCAGAAAGTGTTGAGCACTGGTTTCCGTCTTTTCTGATTAATTTAGTCAAATTACTCCAAGTACTCAAACCCGACATTGCATTTAATGTCGAGTTTGAGTCATTAATGTTCTCCACAATCTCGATGGTAGACTTTCCGTCTATGCAACATCTGATTCATCGAACCAACACAGTTCTTTCAGTCTTGGAAACGCCTTGGCGGGAGTCGCAAGAGATTTGCCTCAAGCAGTACGGCCTGAATTACTAGTTAATAATTTTTGACGATCCTCTTCAATGGTGAAAACGAGCGTAGCGTCATTCCCCGTTTTCTAAGCTGTTGATAGGAGCGGCGTCGGTAATTCTTACAAGAACGTCAATAATTTTACGTTGAGATTTGACTTTGAATACTTGACACCGGCGTGTTTGTCAGTCAATACCTGATATTTAGACCTAATTCGAGTCGTTCGACACTCAGTATGAGTGTCAAACGACTGTTGCTTAGCTAATCTTGGGTTGTTTTAGTTCTCAGATGGAGAACATCTGAGACAGCTGGACTTCTCCACAGCTATAAAGTTGGGAAGTAATAATGTAAATTCCCTATGATTTTTAGCTCTATGATTTGGTACCTAAGTTCCAAGCGTCCATTCACTGGATAATTAAATTCTATTTGAAGTCAAGGAGAGAAAATGACAGAAAGCGCAGGTGAAATGTTTCTTGGACAAGAAACTTGTTTCTTGGACAAGAAACTTGTTTCTTGGACAAGAAACTTGCGTCTGAAACGACCAACTTGTCTCATACCTTTTACGCCTGTTACCCAGAACCAACATCCCAGTCTGAAAACGTCTCCACCGAAGCGGTGAGGTTTCATGCATATTTTGCACGTTAGGTATAAAACTTTTTACATTCTGTGGGCCGAAAACACCGCCGTGTTTGTCAGAGTCCATCTTTATAAAGGTGCACAAAGTGTGTGATAAAGCATTCATTTACGTGTTGCCACTGGAGGTTCAGGCGGTGTAGCTCTTCCTTAAAAGGTTAATCAACTGGGATATGACGAGGGAGAAAAACCGCAATTTAGTGGCGGCCACGAAATTAACATTTGTGGGCTTGTGTACAGTGAGTATAATTGCTAGTCTTGACAACCCCGATTGCATGCATAAAGGGGCAAAGCAATTGGTTTAACGCCGCGGAATATTAAAAGAATACCAGAGGTATAGTTACCTTAGTACATATGTATGTACTAACTCTTATGACGAACTCTCATCTTGCATACGAATGTACGTAAGCGCTCACAATTTAGCACACACGCAAGCACGCACGCTCACACACACACACACACACACACACACACACACACACACACACACACACACACACACACACACACACACACTTTATGTAACTTAAGTTATGTAACACATTTTCAATTTATGTAACATATTTGATAGCGAAAAATAGGGTTGGCAGTCGGTCGGTACATTAGAAAAGCAAATGATAGAAAGTCGGGGTCCAAGAGCTAAAACATCTCGATCCTTTCAGGTACAAATATATAGTATACAAAAGAACACAACCCCGGGGACGGGTTCCCCAGGACCTATCCCCCGTAGGGGGTCTGGAAATAGATTCGAACCCCTGGAGTTTAATTGTTAACTGGAAAAAACATAGCCAGTTGTAGCTTAAAATAAGTAGAAGTAGAAGTAGAAGTAGTAGTAGTAGAAGTAGTAGTAGTAGAAGTAGTAGTGTCAAATTCCCTTTTTTGGAACCTGCTTTATATTAAATTTATTTTAAATTTACCTCTTGCATTGAAGGTAGCTCACGTCTGATCTATTTTCATCGAACCCTGAACATCATCTTTCTAATTTGCATACATCATAGTTCACGTAAATAGCTCCCCCAATCCCTATACCTCAGAGGTGTGGCTTACCCGGCAAAACCTGACGGGGTCCTGTGTCATACAGGCTCGACCCCCCTCTGCACTCCTTCATTTTTCCGTCGTGCGAAATGAATTAGATTTCGCTTTTGATGTATGGCACAATAAGGAGTGCATGGATGGTCGGGGACCGTAGTGAGAGAGAGAGAGAGAGAGAGAGAGAGAGAGAGAGAGAGAGAGAGAGAGAGAGAGAGAGAGAGAGAGAGCAAGGAATACACAGACAGAAACATCTCAGATACACTCAAGATAATGAAAGCATCTCAGTAAGCCATCAGCCCAGAAGAAACAGGCATATATAAAAAAGAACTTTTGCATATAAGAATGATGAGAACGCAGAAGGGGGACCTTTTCTGCACCTTTGTTCTTAGCCTCCCCTTCACCCCTGCCCCTCCCCACCTCCCCTCTTCGCCCAAGAAAGCAAAAATACAAGTCCCATTCTCCATAAAAGCAAATTAAAAAGACGATTTCAAGGAAGGAACCAAGGCTAGCTGCTGGAGCCGTCCACACCCGCCGGACAAAAAAAGGAGAAAACCCACTTGCTTATTCCTCGGGGGGCTCACAGACCGCAGTTCTTCATATCATGTTTGCTTATGGTAATGTTCCGGCCACTTTCTCCCGCTGGCAACACCTTGGCCATTTTCCCGCCGCGCTCAAATAAATATTTACCCGAGGTGATGCAGGGTGATTTGATCGTAACTAAGCGCCAAGTTAATCGGCCGTAACTGCTCTTTAATGTTTGTTTACTGGTTGCAAGAAAGGGTAGAGTACGCTGACAGTCTACTGAGCAGTTTCTGAGAAAGAGAGTCCAGGTTGCTGTTTTAGATTCAGCTACTCAGAACTAAAGAGCCAAGCAGCACGGGCTATGGTGAGCCCGTAGTGGTCTTACCTGCCACAGAAGTGGGGCTGTAACGCGTCCAGGTTGTTGTTGTTCAAGATTTAGCTACTCAGAACGAAGTGTCTAATGTAGCACGGGCTATGGTAAGCCCGTAAAAGGTTCGTCCAGGTTTCCTAGGGATTTATATATATGTGTCTCACCGGCTGTCAGGTGTGGTGGCTGTGTGCACAGTTCCAGTTTAGGACTAAGAGCCCTAGGAAGACCAGGGGTCAGATTTACGAAGCAGTTACGCAAGCACTTACGAACCGAAACATCCTTTCTCAATCTTTGGCGGCTTTGTTTACAATTATTAAGCAGTTAATGAGCTCTAAAGCACCAGGAGGCTGTTTATAACAATAACATGGGTTGATTGGCAAGTTTTCATGCTTGTAAACTGTTTAATAAATGTAATCAAAGCCGTCAAAGATTGAGGAAAGATGTACACGTTTGTAAGTACTTGCGTAACGGCTTCGTGAATCTGGCCGCAGATTGGGGTGATTATTATTAAATGTTATTATCTTAAGAATGACCCAATGCTTAAGGAAGACGGAGTCAGTGTCTCTTGTTTCTTAAGATGCTGAACGAGCCCAAAATACTATTCTGTATCAAAATAGTTTGATATTTTTTGGGCCAAATTTGAACTAAGGTTATCTAAGAGTACTTACCTAAAGGTCACTACGTGAACTACCTGTTGATGGTTCCTCGGATCAATGTCTCCGCGGCCCGGTCTCTGATCAGGCCTCCCGGTTGTTGGTCTGATCAACCAGGCGCTTAGACGCAGCTGCTCGCAGTCTGACGTCTGAATACAGCTACGTCTTGCTATGACGTATGACGTAATGACAAGGAGATATTCGAGAGACTCAAAGAATAGTTCACCACTCAACAACATACTTCAAACAAGACGACAATTATTGTGTAAACAATTGAGTCAAAGACTCTAATATCTGTTCAACTCAAGTCTCAGTCTAGCGATTGAGATACTTCTCAAGATGTTGAATTCCAGACGTGACAAACTAGAGAACAGAATAGCGAAATCGTTGTAAGTAAACGAGGTGGCTCTTAGCCTCGCTGTGATCTCTAAAAGCCGAGGATGCACATTGCCTAAGAGGCAGATCAGTGGGGTCAGAAATACCCATACGTTCACTTGTACGAATTTTAAAATTTCGTTAAGTATTTTCCATGTATCGAACATTACACGTTCGAACATTTTAAACAGATAAACAACACCAGATCTCAGTAGAAAGGGCAGACGATCGCTACGTTTTAAATACCTTCTAATGGTGTAGTTGTTAATTAACACGAATTGAAAACTAATTTGCGAATATGTCTTAAAATATTTCGAAGATCCTTCCTAATGTAATAGTCCCAACCACTTGGGCTGAACGGTAGAGCGAAGGTCTGGGTTCATGCAGGTCGGCGTTCAATCCCCGACCGTCCAATTGGTTGGGCACCATTCCTTTCCTTCTCCGTCCCATCCCAAATCCTTATCCTGACCCCCTTCCAAGTGCTATATAGTTTTAACTTATGACTTGGCCCTTACCCCTGATAGTTCATTTCATTTCATTCCTAATGTAATAACTAACAGTACTTATATACTGGAATTGGACGTAACGTATTTCTTTAATGACTGTGGGAACCTCGACAGTAGGGAGAAATTTGAAATTACAGAATCTCCACAAAATCATGTATAGAGACAGAGAGAGAGAGAGAGAGAGAGAGAGAGAGAGAGAGAGAGAGAGAGAGAGAGAGAGAGAGAGAGAGAGAGAGAGAGAGAGAGAGAGAGAGAGAACAGACAGACGACAGACAGACAGACAGACAGACAGACAGACAGACAGACAGACAGACAGACAGACAGACAGACAGACATAAAGAGAGAGAGAGAGAGACTGAGCCTTCAAGAAGCCACCACTGATGGAGCTGGTTAAACTCGCTCTATGCAGCCATGAGAAATTCAATGGTCCGATGTCGCTGCAAGTGTGTCACATTGCACAACCTGGCCCTCACAAGATCCTCATCTGAATGGTTGACTCAGATGCTGTGAAGTTGGCTGATGTCTGCAGCTCGGAGGCTGCAGCCTGGAGATAGACTGTATATAGCTGGCCTTCGGAACCAGCACGAGGCAGCTGGGTATGGACTCAAGGGAAGTATCAGATATCGGTGATGAGAGAGTGCACCAACGTGCCAAACTTTTCTGGCAATTACTAAAAAAAGTCTGCCTGAGTAGTTCCCAGAATAAACTGATGTACTATTGAATGTATTCTCGACTCTAAGTTTCTTTCTACTGAAGGCGATGCTCTACTTTCAAAGGCTTATTTTGTTGAAGGATCGATTAAGCACTTGGACAGACAGGAAAAACTGTAAAGAGGGTTTCAACCAACAGCAGCATACAGTTTCTTGTATTGCAACATGCTTAAATTACTGACCACCACCAAGATGCAACTCCACAACGTGCTCTATAATTCCTAGGTACCTACGTACTGCTAGGTGAACATGGGGAAACTAGGTGATAGGAAATGCATCTAACCAATTTTCTTCCCGCCCGGGATTGAAACCCAGAATCCTTCAGCTAGTCCATGAGACCCAATTAATGTTTGGGCATCACCTTGCAACAAGCTGCCTTGCAAACTCATTTGTTCTCAACCTTCTTGCCCTAGTTGCCTGTAAAACATGACTATAAACTTCTAAATTTGGATATATCTGTTTTTATGATATTCCCTCTCCTCTTTCTTCTCTCACTGGATTAATGCCTTGGATTCACTCTCTCATTTCGGTGAAAGCTTTTGTGGATACTCTGTATATACACCATTCCATCCCCCCATCCCACCCCAAATCCTTATCCTAATCCCTTCCAAGTGCTATATAAGAGTCGTAATGACTCGTGATAGTCCCTCCCCCCCCCCACTCTCTCCCTCTGTATTTCCTATTTCCATTGTACTTCCGCTCGCAATTTTTGCTTTCTCAATGACTACTTTGTTTGACATTATACATTTGTCATGGTTATTCAAGAGGACCAAACCCGGTGTGTATAATATTCATGAGTAACCTTAATTCAGCGTTGAACAATGACTCATAATCACGTGGCTGGAGATTTGAAGACCAAACCTCACATCAGAATATGGAGAAACGATGTCGTTGATGATTTTGGATTGTTGAAGCCGAAGGCGGCTAGTTTATTGTGCACCCCATACTCATCCTGTGAGCGGTAGTGCAAAATCATTACAGAGAGCACAAAAGGTCTTTATCAGACCTCATCTTAGATTATTACATAAACAATTTCATCTATTTTTCACACCTTATAGTTACAATGTCAAACGAAAACGTTTGTCGTCAGAAACGATGTCGTTACGGTCCGTCGTGGTCCAGGACGGACCGAATCATCGTCGTTTCCATCCGTCTAAAGTCTGGTTTTGGTCATCAACATTGAACAAAGTTGTCATTGTTAATTCGTAGATGAATCAACGTTAATTGAACGTTTGATATACTTGTATATTGTGTTCACTGAGAACATTCTCTCACTTGCCAGCAATTCGTTCATTCGTTCGTTCAATATCAAGTCTTTTTCTCTCATCAAGAACCTGACTCCAAATGATATCTTCACTTCCTCCTAGTTATCATCCCCGTTGTTATCCTTCTATTATACTTGAACTTAGTTATTACGATATCTATTAAAAGCCAGGAGGACGTGCCCAGAATATTTCAACATGATTCTAACCTGTGTGTTAAATTCTAACTAATTTAACACACAAGGAATGAGCTATGTTTTGTTGATGTCTTTTCAGGGCCTCTTGCTCTTTATCTGTTAGTGCTAATTGTTAATTAATTGTTAATTAAGTGTTAATTCCTCTTGATTCTGGCAGCTACGCACACAACAGCTAGAAATTCGTGACCAAAACAATTCTACCTCCTGGGACTGAGAGCTGAGTGGACAGCTCTTCGGATTCGTAGTCCTGAGGTCCCGGGTTTCGATTTCCAGTGGAGGCGGAAACAAAATGGGCCGCAGAAATTATTATTGCACATAAATGAATACACACTTAGGGAAGCCTGGTAGCCTGGTGGATAGCGCGCAGGGCTCGTAATTCTGTGGCGCGGGTTCGATTCCCGCACCAGGCAGAAACAAATGGAGATAGTTTCTTTCACTCTGAATGCCCTTGTTACCTAGCAGTAAATAGGTATCTGAGAGTTAGTCAGCTGTCACGGGCTGCTTCCTGGGATGTGTGTGTGTGGTGTGGGAAAAAAAAAGTAGTTAGTAAATAGTTGATTGACAGTTGAGAGGCGGGCTGAAAGAGCAAAGCTCAACCCCCGCAAACACAACTAGGTCAATACAACTAGGTCAATACACAAAATGTTTCCTTGGAGCCTAAGGATGATTTTTTGGTTGGGTTCGTAATTCTGGAATTGGGAGAATTTTTTTTGTTTCAATATTGCCGCCAGGCCTAATTCGACTAGTATCGGTAAATGGGCTATTTGACGGGATTGGTTGTTTCAAACTGAAAATTGCAGAAGACAGAACATTTTTGGAAAACCTTTTTTACACTGCAATACACTTTCATGACGGTTTATGTGTTATTATTTGTTTTATTGAAAATGAATTGCATTTAATTAATGTTAATGTTAACATTATTTGTTTCCTTTGATAAGGTAAATTATGCAAGATGTGGCTCTGTTTACAATGAAGATTGCTTGAAACTTAAAGAAAAGCATCCTAGTATCTTTAATTAACTTGTGAAAGATGGATTTGTAACTGAACTTAGAGGCAAGAACTTTAGCAGTGTTGGTGTGGCTCAGATCTTGGAGCCACACCTTGGAGCCACACCTTGGAGCCACACCTTGGAGCCACACCTTGGAGCCACACCTTGGAGCCACACCTTGGAGCCACACCTTGGAGCCTTGGATCTTCGCTATAACAAGCCAGCTAAAGGACAAGATGTTGCATAATTGATGTGACCCGAATACAGGAAGCTGTAGCTCTACAAGACAGACTACATGAAACAATCAGTGACCTCGTTAGACTCTATTGGACATCACCAAATGTGTTGCCTTAATGCCTTATAGTGCGTTCATATAGTGCACTCATATTGATATAAAGTATGAAGGATATAAATTGACGTATATAAATTTCATAGGAGAATCTGCGGAATTACTGAAAATTATTTGCGTATGTCCTGCATAAAAATTTTTTCCGGACATCGTAAACAAAAAAAGGATATAATCAATGCCTTGTGAAAATGGTCATTTTCCTTTCATCCTTCATTTGGATTTTCATTTCTAATTTATATTATAAAGTTTCAGTTTACCTTAGTTGTAATAGACCTGAGACCAAGTTCCCAAGTATGCAACAGGAAAAAAAAAAACATTTAGATGTGAAAGAAGGAAATTGTAAGCTAACATGCATTTTTGAGGAAAAAAAAGGAATTAATGAATTTCGTGGAGCCTTGCTGAGGGTTCGAACCTATGTGCTGATTGTTCCCAGACACACACTCTAGTCGACTACGCCACGACATGGTTTAATTACACTGTCATTGATACACTTCCAACTTTTGAGCTAACAAGTATATTCTTCTTTCGAACAAATGATGGAGCTCTATAGAAAATACCAAGAGATGTGAAATAGTGTAAGAGAAATAAAAAGAACTGAGAGGTTTATCAAAACAAGCCCTTCAGAGTCCACCATCCAAAACCTTCACAGTATTTGATTTTATGCTCTATTCTCGTACAATAGCTGCTTTTGATGCTGCTGTAATTTTCACTAAAACTCTTGGAATCTTTACTGAAATAGTTTTAAAAATCTTATCACTGTCAAGGGATGCAGAAAGAGTTGACATAGTTTGGGACATATATCAAGAGAACAATATTAAAGCTGGGTAAAGTTTCAGGTGCATTAAAATAAAAACATCCAATTAATATGACAATATCAAACAGTACGACAACCTTGCCTGAACATCAATGCTCTGGGCATCAATTCAAAATAAAACTCGCCAGACCAACATAATGGCTGACTGTCAAGAACGACTGTGTGAATAATATGGTTTGGGCAAGAAATTAAAGTACGACCAAACCAAGTAACAGAAGTTACTTGAGATCTACCCTTGAAGAAGCTGATGCAAAACTCTTCCTTCATATAAATCACCCTATTAATTGACACTACAACTGTAGAACATCTGCCAATACCATATCATCTCAAACATTTGTATTTGTGGGCACAAATGACTATTCTTAAAGTGTCATTAAAGCTAGTTGTTTGAAGACATTTTGAAGACTCTTTCTGGGAAAAGGACACGCAATAAGATGCATTACAGTACATTACAAATGTGAAGCGGTAAAAAGGCCAATTATTGACACAGTATCTGCTATTCGTACAGAGTGGTTCCTACCCCACCAGTACAGTTTGGGCAAAACATGCAGCTCTAGCACAGGTTAATAATTATACAAAACTTACTAAAGACTTTGAAAAAGAAGCGTTATCAGAGGTCATCATAAAAATGCTGAGTAAGAAGACTTCTAAATAACCGTCGTCCTGTGTAGCATTCATCAAGATGGCGCCTTTTCCCAATATATATACACCATGCAAGTCGAACTGAGCCTGGTGCTCATGTTGGGGAAAAAAGTCTTCCCCATACCAGGCTCTCGTACCAAAACACGCAGTCATTAAGTTAATATTTAGGGAAGAGACCCAACTATGAACACGCCTGTGTATGTGTGTGTGTGTGTGTACTCACCTATTTGTACTCACCTATTTGTGCTTGCGGGGGTTGAGCTTTGGCTCTTTGGTCCCGCCTCTCAACTGTCAATCAACTGGTGTACAGATTCCTGAGCCTACTGGGCTCTATCATATCTACATTTAAAACTGTGTATGGAGTCAGCCTCCACCACATCACTGCCTAATGCATTCCATCCGTTAACTACTCTGACACTAAAAAAGTTCCTTCTAACGTCTCTGTGGCTCATGTGAGTACTCAGTTTCCACCTGTGTCCCCTTGTTCGCGTCCCACCAGTGTTGAATAGTTTATCTTTGTTTACCCGGTCGATTCCTCTGAGGATTTTGTAGGTTGTGATCATGTCTCCCCTTACTCTTCTGTCTTCCAGTGTCGTAAGGTGCATTTCCCGCAGCCTTTCCTCGTAACTCATGCCTCTTAGTTCTGGGACTAGTCTAGTGGCATACCTTTGGACTTTTTCCAGCTTCGTCTTGTGCTTGACAAGGTACGGGCTCCATGCTGGGGCCGCATACTCCAGGATTGGTCTTACATATGTGGTGTACAAGATTCTGAATGATTCCTTACACAGGTTCCTGAACGCTGTTCTGATGTTAGCCAGCCTCGCATATGCCGCAGACGTTATTCTTTTTATGTGGGCTTCAGGAGACAGGTTTGGTGTGATATCAACTCCTAGATCTTTCTCTCTGTGTGTGTGTGTGTGTGTGTGTGTGTGTGTGTGTGTGTGTGTGTATGTGTGTGTGTGTGTGTGTGTGTGTGTGTGTGTGTGTGTGTGTGTGTGTGTGTGTGTGTGTGTGTGTGTGTGCCTTACGATAGAGCCCCGCACTACCCCGGAGTAATCCTACTATGTTGACCAGACCACACACTAGAAGGTGAAGGGACGACGACGTTTCGGTCCGTCCTGGACCATTCTCAAGTCGATTGTCACTGTGTACTGTCACTGTGTAATCCTACTGTGTACTATACAAGCAATTGAGTAGTGTATACATTTCCTGTTGTGTCTATCAGCTGCACTTCTAAACAAGTGCAGCGCGCAAATGTCACCTACTACCATGGTTCACACAGCAACAACCCACAACACAGCTGCTGTGCCCCCGTCTGGGACACGTTTAGAACACATTTGTCGTGATCTTGCATACAATTATAAATGATTTGACTTACGTGCAGTTTTTTTGTACGAATCTGCGCGTGTTAACAGCGCGTGGAACACCATATCCATCTGTTTCGATTACCTATATGCACAAAAACATTTATTAATTAAGAGCGGGTTAAAATTCGGTTTTAGTGCAAGTTACATTTCACTTTGATCTCATATAGTGCTCCTTTGAGCATTCAGCTGTAAAAAATCAGTTAAAAACAGATAAAAGGTTTGATTTCACTTCCGAATATTCATGATATATTTCTCACGTTAGTGCACTCACGTATCAAACGAAACAAAATCTATCTTTTTTTTCTTTGAACGAGTGAGTAAAACATGCACGAATTTGACCCCCATATTGCGCAATTAAATTGCTGTTGCAAAGTTATTTTTCATTTCTTTAGGAACGCTGACCAGTGGATTCTTCTGTTAAGGCTTGAACCTGACGGATGGAAAAAAGGGAAAATCACATTCAGTCACTCAACGCGATTACTTGAACTCGTCACCTGTGCACTGGCTGGCCCAGTGCACTCTCTGTGTTCCCAGTGCACTCTCTGTGTCCCCAGTGCACTCTCTGTGTCCCCAGTGCACTCTCTGTGTTACCAGTGCACTCTCTGTGTCCCCAGTGCACTCTCTGTGTTCCCAGTGCACTCTCTGTGTCCCCAGTGCACTCTCTGTGTTCCCAGTGCACTCTCTGTGTCCCCAGTGCACTCACTGTCTGTGCCTCTCACCATGCAACATTACAGGATTTATTATAAAGTATGAAGAATATATTTCTTAAATTGTATGAGAGAATGAAAATTTATTTTGTGTATGTTTGGACAGTTGACAAACGCGGGTAATTTAGAGTAGGCGAGGCGTGGCTGGGACAGGTAATGGACGGGAGAGCAGCGGGAGACGGAACAGACAGACCATACAAGACAGTGATGGGTTGTGGTAGCGACTCGAGGCTCAGGTGTTAACTGCAGATGTTTAGACCGTGGGAAAACCAGCTGGTTCTAAATAGATTAAGTTACATGGAGAGATGGAGACGTAGGTGATGCTGGTAAGGAGGGAGTAAGGAACCAGGAGCCTGGAACCAGGAGCCCCAGTTCAAGTAACTTCATTAAGATAATAAAGTTTCTCCCTAATGGATTAGCAGCTAAGTAACACCAAAAGCCAGGGGTAATAAAGGATTTAAGCGCTCCTAAGCGCTCGTTCAGCGCTATGATGAATACTGTAGCGAGTCCTAAGACACAGAAGACACTGTATTATTCACACGAGACCAGCCCTAGAGTACACAACCCCGGTTCGGAATCCCTATACCTCATATTTCTACGGGCTCACCATAGCCCGTGCTGCTTGGAACTTTTTGTTCCAGGTAGCGAATCTTAAACAACAACAAAATCTTCATATCACACAAGGAAACCGGAAAGGTACAAACGTTCTTGAGGAAGCCCCCTTCACACGACTTTATGAGAAGGGTACGAAAAAAGCCTTCAAGAACCGGACGTAATGAGGCCAGAAAAGGTAAGAGAGAAAAAGAGGACAATGTAGCCATAAAAAGAGGAGATAACAAGGAAAAAAGTAGGACTCATTGCCGCTAACAATAGAATAGGAAAAGCGATGAAGCTGAATAAGATATTCGCTGTCAGAAAAAATATATATTTAGCCTATTTTCTTCAGCTGAGTGTTGTGGAGCAAAATAGGTAGCAGGGAGTTAGAGTGTCTACGGGCTGCATCCTGGGGGATATGTGTGTGGAAATATAAAAAAAATGTGTCATAGATTGCTAGAGACAAAATAGAGACTTCCTAGATAGGTAGGGAGTTAGAACATTAGACAACCAACGGTATGACAGGCTGAGTCCAAAAGCTAATAGCTCGATCCTGCAAGGCTCAAATATTACACACACATTCACACACACTCACACACACACACACACACACACACACACACACACACACACACACACACACACACACACACACACACACACACACACACACACACACACACACACACACACACACACACACACACACACACACACACACACACACACACACACACACACACACACACACACACACGCACTCAAATCATGCTCTTTTATCATCATTACTTCACCCTCAAGCACTATGCCCGCCTTAAGAATACACCTTTACCTTCATATCAGTTCTCAGGAGCAAAAGCAGGGTCAGACACCCTTCTATGTAACACATCTTCATTCGCGACTTTTAACTCTTATATCTATGCTTGCCACTGTGCCTCTACGCTCAACACCAGACTGCATAATTTTGCTCATAAATTGGTAGCATAAAGCATGCAGTAATTGGCCGTTATTGAACCTGCCTGGACAGACCTAACTTTGCTAAATTATTCTGGATCATTTGGAATTATATTTCAATCAAATGAGGCTCATATCACTAGATACGAGAACAGGTCAGAGGCTTGAATTATTCTATATTTTCTCTCTCTATCTTACTATCTTAAATATATACGTTTGTATGAGATGTTCAAACACCGAAAATACTTTATGTCAATAATTCGTTATGTTGGGGACAGGAAATATATATATATATATATATATATATATATATATATATATATATATATATATATATATATATATATATATATATATATATATATATATATATATATAAACCCAGAACAGTTGCTAAACTCCCGAGTACCTATTTACTGCTAGGTGGACAGAGGCATTAGATAAAAGGAAACTTGTCCAATTATTTCTGTCCCGCACAGGAATCGAACCCGAGATCCCCCGATTAGGCAGCCCGTCCTCATCAACAAAGTCCAAATGCTCATTAATCCAGCCGCCTCCCCCTGACTCATAACAATAGATGGCGTATGTAATTTTTCTAGAGCAGTGATTCATTCACACCCTCTGTTCGAATCCCACCTCAAAAATGCCTCACCAGCCGTACTGCAAATACCAAAAATGTCCAACAGAACCTAACTACCAAAGCTAGGCCTAACTATTCAGCACCTTCTAGTCTGAAATATTACATTATATTTTAGAAATACAAATTTTGAATACACAGTACTTTAAAACTAATGAATTCGCCTTTGGGTTCGGCCGCTGCTTGGACGAGCCTAGAATGAAGACATATGTTGCGATTATGAATCGAGAACGTAGCCAAGCGAACTACGAGACTACAATATTTCCACGATTTCTAAGGGGGAAAATTGGCAATTCTAAGGGGAAAGTTGGCAATTCTAAGGAGAAAATTGGCAATTCTAAGGAGAAAATTGGCAATTCTAAGGGAAAATGGTCAATTCTAAGAAGAAAATTGGAAATTCTAAGGAGAAAATTGGAAATTCTAAGGAGAAAATGGTAAATTCTAAGGAGAAAATTGGCAATTCTAAGGAGAAAATTGGGAATTCTAAGGGGAAAATTGGCAATTCTAAGGGGAAAATTGGCAATTCTAAGGGAAAATGGTCAATTCTAAGGAGAAAATTGGCAATTCTAAGGAGAAAATTGGGAATTCTAAGGGAAAAATTGGCAATTCTAAGGGGAAAATTGGCAATTCTAAGGGGAAAATTGGCAATTCTAAGGAGAAAATGGTCAATTTTAATGGAAAAATGTAAAGTGAGGTTAGCACCACATTCTCCCCTTACCATCCTGTAACTATGATCATTATATCCTCTCAGGAATACATATAATGTATAATAGAGTGAAGGAAATAAAAGTTTGATGAAGTTCGCGAATTGCGTCTTGTCCAATTATCGCAACAAGAGGAGACAAGAGCGGTAAGTGGCTGAGAGTGCGGGGAGAACTGCCCTGGGGAGGAGCCCAGCGAGAAGGAGAAAGAAGACAGGAGGAAGGAGACAGGAGGGAGAGAAGGAACAGGAGGTGGGAGAGAGAAGACAGTAGGAGAAAGGAGGGACAGGAGGGAGGAAGAGGCAGAGACAGGATAGCAGAAGAGATAAAGAGAAAAAAGAGCAAGCGAAAGGGGCAAAAAAAAGAGAGCCCAGCAGTAAAAGCAAGAGAGAACGGAACACAGAAAGAGGAAAAAGAGAGAAATAGAGATTACAAAAAGAGGATTAGAAAGTAAAATCATATGAAAATAGCAATAAGAATTGCCCAGAAGAAAGAGAAAAGATAAAAGAGAAAGAGAATAGAGCCAAAAAATGAGAATGAGCGGGCAGTAAAAGTTCCCCCCCCCCTCCAGGTGGACTGACAAGGGGGGGAGTAGGTGAGACGCGACAGGTCAGGTGTTGCGGGAGACCCAAGAATGGCACCGCTAATGACTTCAGGTGAAGCCCTGGCGAGAAGGAGGGACAAAAATAGTACGTGGAACAAAAATGTAAATTGCGAGTGTGGTAAGGAAAGGTGGGCTGAAGAGGTGGGGCAGAGGATACGAGGAGCAGAGGATACGAGGAGCAGAGGATACGAGGAGCAGAGGATACTATGAGCAGAGGATACTGGGGAACAGAGGATACAGAATCCATGGGTCTTGCTCCACCTTCACTACAACTGTCTTTACTAACACCATCACGGTCTTTCAACAGTATGCATGTGCGCGCACACGTGCACACACACGCACATACATCAGAATCCATGTGGATTCTACACCTCTAGAGTGATGTAAACTCACTCTACACCACGTCTCCTGCTCCCGGTAAACTATATCGAGGGAACCCCACCACCAAGAACAGCGAATGGAATTGACTTTACCGTTTGACTGGACAATGTTGTAGTGGTCAACGAGGCGATGATTCTTACATCAGGCTGCGGGCCACTGCGTCCAACAGCCTGGTTGATCAGACCACCAACCAGGAGGCCTGGTCAGAGACCGGGTCTGTGGCTGCTGATCCTCGGAACCAACCACAGGTAGTCAAGAAGTATTGGTAATTTGACTGTAAAATTACGATTTGCAGTCAGCGTCTTCTTGACTACCACGTCTCATTGTATACGTTATGGCCCCCAACGTACATATTATAGCGTACTATGGAGAGTAGTGGTACACAAATATCCACATTTTCTATTCATTAGTAGGTTACGTTTGGTAGGTTAGGTTAGGTTTGGTAGGTTAGGTTAGGTTTGGTAGGTTAGGTTAGGTTTGGTAGGTTAGGTTTGGTAGGTTAGGTTAGGTTTGGTAGGTTAGGTTTGGTTTGGTAGGTTAGGTTAGGTTTGGTAGGTTAGGTTAGGTTTGGTAGGTTAGGTTAGGTTTGGTAGGTTAGGTTAGGTTTGGTAGGTTAGGTTTGGTTTGGTAGGTTAGGTTAGGTTTGGTAGGTTAGGTTTGGTAGGTTAGGTTAGGTTAGGTTAGGTTAGGTTAGGTTAGGTTTGGTAGGTTAGGTTAGGTTTGGTAGGTTAGGTTAGGTTAGGTTAGGTTAGGTTAGGTTAGGTTAGGTTTGGTAGGTTAGGTTAGGTTTGGTAGGTGGCGTAAGTTCACGCGTTCCTGGTTAAATTAAGTTAGCACTCCGTATTCTGTACGTTGTAGTATCACCATTAGTCTCCACACCCCTCATTCCGGTTTGTTTACAAGCAGCGTTCCGTACGCCTTTTGTGTTCCAATATTATTTCCAATATTTATTATTTTCATTTTCCTGCTATGGCCACTTATTACAATCTGTTATAATTCAACCATGTCCCATTTGTTCTGTAAACTTGAAAGCCTCACTTGCAACATTTAGGCTATTGGCTCTGGGAACATACATGTTCATTCCGAACAATGCAGTTTAATGCAGGTACGAATACAGAGAGGTAATAATGTGTCCACTGGCCCAGAAATGGACACGTCCACGAAGCGTTTAGATCAAATCAGTGTGCGTTCGAACACACGCACTAGAGGCACGTTCGAATACACACACACTAGAGGCACGTTCAAACACACACACACTCGAGACACGGTCGAACACACGCACTAGAGGCACGTTCGAATACACAAACACTAGAGGCACGTTCAAACACACACACACTCGAGACACGGTCGAACACACACACTCGAGACACGTTCGAACACACACACTCGAGGCACATTCGAACACACACACACTCGAGACACGTTCGAACACAAACACTCAAGACACGGTCGAACACACACATTCGAGACACGTTCAAACACACACACACTCGAGACACGTTCGAACACACACACTCGAGACACGTTCGAACACACACACACTAGAGGCACGTTCGAACACACACACTCGAGGCACATTCGAACACACACACACACTAGAGGCATGTTCGAACACACACACACTCGAGACATGTTCGAACACACACACACTAAAGGCACGTTCAAACAAACACCAACTAGAGGCACGTTCGAACACACACACTAAAGGCACGTTCGAACAAACACACACCAGAGACACGTTCGAACACACACACACTAGAGACACGTTCGAATACACACACACACTAGAAGCACTTTCGAACACACACACACACTAGTGGCACGTTTGAAAACACATGCTTGTCACTGTCACGGAAATAAACACTTCTACGACACATGTACTCTACGACACACGTACTCTACGACACACGTACTCTACGACACACGTACTCTACGACACACGTACTCTACGACACGCGTATTCTACGACACACGTATTCTACGACACACGTACTCTACGACACACGTACTCTACGACACACGTACTCTACGACACGCGTACTCTACGACACGCGTACTCTACGACACACGTACTCTACGACACACGTACTCTACGACACACGTACTCTACTACACACGTACTCTACGACACACGTACTCTACTACACACGTACTCTACGACACACGTACTCTACGACACACGTACTCTACGACACACGTACTCTACGACACACGTACTCTACGACACACGTACTCTACGACACACGTACTCTACGACACACGTATTCTACGACACACGTACTCTACGACACACGTACTCTACGACACACGTACTCTACGACACACGTACTCTACGACACGCGTACTCTACGACACACGTACTCTACGACACACGTACTCTACGACACACGTACTCTACGACACACGTATTCTACGACACACGTATTCTACGACACACGTACTCTACGACACACGTACTCTACGACACACATTAATGCACGAATATTCGTCATAGAAGCAAGTGAAAGATTCGAAGCGTAAAACATATTAGTCCACACAACACGAACGAAGCATTTAGTAAGGTGAACGCAGGAGATGATTGAAGCACTATTCGAGATATGTTTTGAACATGAACACTTGTGAATCCTTGTGAAAGAAGCCCCATCATAAATGGGCAAAAGGCTCGTTAATCCAGCTGGCAAGCCTTATGTTCATGAATGAAAAATCCTTTATTCATCACCCACCCATCACTCAGGTTATGCTCATGCATGATGAGGCTCGTCTCCAAAGACTCAATCGCCAATTTTAAATATACTATGTATTCCAAATCGGTGTTTTTGTCATAAATAAAATATTATATGATCATATAATTTAGTAAATGGTTATGCCGAAATAAAATGTTTCGGATCTATGGGTAAATATTTAGATATACAGGGGAAGAATTGACAGAGGGGTAATTCGAACATAGGCTAAGCACTGTTCGAAAAAATTCGAACATCAGCTATGAGTCGTGCTTAAACCGTATTTCAGCCAGAAAAAGGGAAAGGGGGGGGGGGGGGGAGGAGGGGTGAGGGGAGGGTGGCAGCAGGGTAAACAAGCATTTAGCATTTTTTTACTCATGAACTTATTTTATCATTTTAATTTAATGCTGTATGATTTGCTAATGTCTCATCGCTCTAATTGGAAGCCATAAGTATCCCTCTATGGCTGTACACTTGTTTCCACCAGCCTCTCCTGTAATTATGTACATAAATCCCTAACAAAAATTTACCTTCTAAATCTAAATTTACATCTAATCATGACAGACACGTGTTATTATATATATATGACTTACTCCTATGTAAGTAATTTAAAAACTAATTGTAAACTAACTCAATAACGACTGTACAAGTATATATATATATATATATATATATATATATATATATATATATATATATATATATATATATATATATATATATATATATATATATATATATATATATATATATATATAGAAAATGTTTGATTTGATTAGGAGTAGGGATATTGATTATGAGAACGGATTGGTTCATGAGGACGGAATCGTTTATGAGAACGGATTAATAATATAAGGACAAACTGGTTTTTAAGGAACAGATTAGACTCATAACTGATTACGTTCCAACTCTTTTTCCGAAGAGTGTTTTGTTCATCTGCCATATTTCGAATCGCACCTAACCTGACCTCGGGCTAACTATACACACAATTCTAATATGTAATAAATGAATTCACATATATATAATATAGTACTGACTTTGAATTCACAGAAGGTTAACAAATTGATGACTGCCTCTAAGGGGCTCAGCTTCAGCTTAGACGATCAAGAGCCCGAGGAAGGATTGAAGACTTGTGTAGATGATTGATGAAGGTAAAGCCACCCCCCCAAGAAGTGGCACGGGCATGAATAGCCCGTAAGACTTGTGTAATGTGTGTGTGGTGCAGTTATAGTGACCACGTCTGCTCTCCTCCTCCTCCGACTGCTGACGGAGAAGGTAATTTCACGGTGTGTTGGGTGGTGGTGTGCTGCCCCGCCGACTGTCAGACACTGACTGTCAGTGTAAATTGATGTGACTGACAGTAGTCATTTGGAAGGCACATCGGTGGACCCTCAACATTAGATCAAAACTATTTCAAGTGGCCATATCAGTTATTTTCTATTAATGATAGATTTTCTTGACTGTTCTTTTTTCCATACCTGGGGCCAGATTCACGAAGCAGTTACGCGAGTACTTACGAACGTGTACATCTTTTCTCAATCGTTGGCGGCTATGTTTACATTTATTATACGGTTTACAAGCATGAAAACTTCCCAATCAACTGTTGTTATTGTTATAAACAGCCTCCTGGTGCTTCGGAGCTCATTAACTATCAAATAATTGTAAACAAAGCCGCCAAGGATTGAGAAAAGATGTACAGGTTCGTAAGTACTTGCGTAACTGCTTCGTGAATCTGGCCCCAGGCAGCACGGAGTTATCTCGCTTAATACTTCTTATTTTTTTTAACAGAATTGATAAATTTGTAAAACAATGCGACATATTAGTCAAAATGAAATCACTTTAATATTGACGTTTGCTATGTATCCTCCTCGATTGGTTTGAGTTGATTGGATTGATGATTGGGTTGATGATGGGTTGATTGGGTTCGGACGTTGCTAGTTAAGCAAATCAGTTGCATTATTTACGGATTGGCAGATCAAGAGAACCCACTACATTGTGGGTTGCTTGCATGGAAGACCCCCAATGCACAATTTCCTCGCAGCGAATTACCGAAATTGACCTGAGGGGCACCATCTTAATAGTGGCCTGGACGGGGGGACAGGAAGCCGCCGGTATGTCAAAGGTTTCCTCTGAGGACTGTTCCATGTAGACTGCAAATGGCATCCTTGCCAGCGGTCCACACACACACACACACACACACACACACACACACACACACACACACACACACACACACACACACACACACATACACATACACACACACACACACACACATACACACACACACACACACACACACACACACACACACACACACACACACACACACACACACACACTCACAAGCATTCCAATTACCTTTTTTGTTGATGAATCTGATTAATGGAGATCACCTGAGCTGTTCTTCAGTCCTCTAACATATCGCTCCTACCACCAAGGGGGGGGGGGGGGGGTAAAAATAACCTAAGCTACTCTATCCCTTTGAGATGTATTTTTTTCTTGTCTCAATAAACATACTTGAACTTGAACCTACCACCAATCTTCATCTCTGGGATAACCTACAGGCATCAGAACAGGTTCAGAACATCGTAACTACTTTCCTCTGTGACAAATGCTCTTTCTGAAAGGCATCCTTTTTTCCCTGGTGACCAGTGTTCCTGACTACGGCCCCCCTCTCTCCACCTCTTCCGTCGTCACACGAAGATGTTATTGCTGGAACAGTCTGCTGTCCATCCCTCCGGCGAGCCGTGAATTCACAAATTATTGTTGGACACTGTAGATGTGTCGCCGTGTCCTCTGAATAGTTTGTGTATAACTCTGTTTTCAGTGTTGAAAATAGGAATTTTTGTATGAATGTGCATTGTTTCAATTACTGTAGGCTCGTTGTGGTGTTGCATTATCAATAATATGCCTGTACTATTAGAGTGAATGTGTGTTTGACTGTTTGTTTAAAGTTGGTGGTTTATTCGCTTGGTGCTAGGCTCACTCAAATTGGCAGAGGGAATGGTCTTGGATACTGAATGAACATAGACCGGTTGGGGTCTCCAGAATTCACAAAGGAACAGCGAGCAGAGTCATATTTAGACCCTGACAAAGAATTTCTGTCACTACCAGCCCGCTACACAGCTAAATATTTTCAAAATTAACTTTTGAAAAAAAAATATTAATGTAATATGCACCATTATTTACCGATCTCGGGAAAATGAACAGAAATTTCCTACTCTTTGATAATTTGTACGAACTCGCATAAATTCTTTTACAGTTTCGAAGGTTTCTCATGGCTTTATCAGAGGAAGGGTTAACTATAATTGTTTAGTGTTTCACATCCCTAAACTCTTCTCACTCGTGGAAAGAGAAGAGATCTTTTCCCATTGTTTGACTAGCTTCCTTCCCCATTACTTCCCCTATCCTTTACCTTAAGTTCTATGTCCCTCTAGCCCTTCGACCCTTCACCTCACACAACTTCACCTCTTTACACCTGTATTTAACACAAATATTGCACCTCGTGAATGGCTCACCAAAGCCCTTGCTACGTGGAACTTTTTGTTCCCAATAGCTGAATCTATAACACCCTCGTGAATTCATTTATTACCTGAAGATGTTCCAGAGTGGAACGAAACGTCGTCGAACATAAATCCTTCAATAATTACTACAGTTTCCTTTACCCATGAATTTGGATAACTTGATTGCTCTTCTTTATCCTGACACTAGGGAAAGTTAGAAGCATAGAAAGCTAATACTATAAGATCGACAACGCCAGCAGTAAGGTAATAATTAACCTAATATGCTTAAAGGAACGCCTTTAAGAGAGCCAGACAAGCTGTTTGACTATTGTTTGGAAAAAAGAGAAAAAGAGTAGGAAGAAAAAAAGTATAAACGAGTAGTAAAAAGAGAGAGTAAAAAAGAAAAAGAGTAGGAAAAGCATAAAGATAATTAAAGAAAGGATAAACAAACTGACAGAAACGTACATGGCTGATATTTAGAAAGCCTGTCAGTATGAACTCAGAATGAAATATGTCAAAACATTTCCTACTGACTTGAGCACAATACTTTTTACGGGAAACTCCCAGACAGTTTTCTCTCTCTGCGACAGGTTAATTGGCTCTAAGAGCGGCACTTCGAGTCGGGAGCCTTTTCCTACTGCATTCTGGAAATTGGGAAATATGCTGAGGAATATATAGAAAGCATGCGATCCCTCACCTGCTCTCGTTGGAAGTCAGGGGAGAAGAATTGGCACGTGATTATGTAAATAGGATTTTAGATGAATGTGAGAAATTGGACAAGTTTAATAGGAATTACTTTTTATTTAATCTGTCAGGTGGTTACAACCCTCCCGACTTAATGGATATTTAGTGTGAAAATGACAATTAAAAGTAAATATTCTGAGGAGAAATGATAGTGTTTGGATGGTGGCTAATGTTTATGGATTGTGGAACGTGGTTGGTGGATAGTGGCAAGTGAGTGGTGGATGATGGCTAGTGACTGGTGGATAATGGCTAGTTAGTGGTGGATGATGGTTCTGTAGGCATACGTTAGACGACAAAGAAAACTGACAGCAGTTAATTAAACATACTTTTCATAAGAACAAAGGGCCTATGGGTTAATATATATATATATATATATATATATATATATATATATATATATATATATATATATATATATGTCGTACCTAGTAGCCAGAACGCACTTCTCAGCCTACTATGCAAGGCCCGATTTGCCTAATAAGCCAAGTTTTCCTGAATTATTATATTTTCTCTAATTTTTTTCTTATGAAATGATAAAACTACCCATTTCATTATGTATGAGGTCATTTTTTTTTATTGGAGTTAAAATTAACGAAGATATATGACCGAACCTAACCAACCCTACCTAACCTAACCTAACCTATCTTTATAGGTTAGGTTAGGTTAGGTAGCCGAAAAAGTTAGGTTAGGTTAGGTTAGGTAGGTTAGATAGTCGAAAAACAAATAATTCATGAAAACTTGGCTTATTAGGCAAATTGGGCCTTGCATAGTAGGCTGAGAAGTGAGTTCTGGCTACTAGGTACAATATATATATATATATATATATATATATATATATATATATATATATATATATATATATATATATATATATATATATATATATATATATACATATACATATATCGATCCCCAAACACATGTCTAACCTACACGTGAAACAATCCTGCAATCCCCCTAGTATACTCTGTCACCCGAAGAAGGTGTTGTATAAGTCAACAACTCCTGTTTCCCAAACCAGTATTCACCCAGATATTTTTTTCCCCAGAATGTAAACCTATTAAATTTATATCCACTGTTACGTGTTCTATTTTGCGAAGACTTTAAACCTTATTTATTATTCCCCCCTTCCCAGCTGCTTAGTAATATTTCACTTCCAGTTTGGTAATATTTCATTTACAATATATATACTCAATTATAGTTTAAACCAAAATCAGAGATAAGGACATAAAAATGATTAAATTTAATATTTGGCTTCATTCTGTTATTATGTCTACAAATATTGAGGAATCCCAAGTACAATGACAAGAGGAGATATATTATGACGCAGCTTTCTGTATAGAAACACATGCACACTACAGACACGGCTTTTACTGATCCCACAGAAAACTTACTCACTAGACACAGAAAACTTACTCACTAGACACAGAAAACTTACTCACTAGACACAGAAAACTTACTCACTAGACACAGAAAACTTACTCACTAGACACAGAAAACTTACTCACTAGACACAGAAAACTTACTCACTAGACACAGAAAAATTACTCACTAGAGACAGAGGAAAAAAGAGGCTCCTTAGAGCCACAAGAAGGTGATCTTACAACCAGCACCCAGCATCTAGGGATGCTGGGGAGGTTGTGATCTTACAACCAGCACCCAGCATCTAGGGATGCTGGGGAGGTTGTGATCTTACAACCACAACCAGCATCATTGCCAGATAAGTCTTCCTCATCTCCGGATGTAGGTCCTAATTGAAGCTCGCGAGGATTTCTGGGCTCAACGTTCCCGCGGCCCGGTCACTCAAACATTTGATATAAAGTTTTCCTACACGATAAGACCTTAAAGGGAGAAAGAGCATTCGTTCTTAAAGTGATGGTCAGTGGGTGGTAGATAATGAAGGAAGGTAGATGGTGGATAGTGGTAGATGGTGGCTGCTGGATGACAAAGACAAACAGGCAGTTGGATGTACTCACCTAGTTGAGCATCCAAGGCCCTCGATCTTTTAACAGTTAAATTTAAAGTTGTGTATCGAATTGACTTCCCCAACTTCCTCATCTAATCCAATACTCTTATTTACAACTCTTGGACTGAAAAAGTTGTTTCTGATATCCCTTTGTCTCATCTGTATTCCCAATTTTCAGTTATGTCCATTGGTTCTTGTGTTCCATAATTCGAACAGTGCTATTATATCTAGGTCTCATAGAAGATGTGTACAGCGCTCCGAATCTAGAAATCTTTGTCCAAGTGTCTGAAGGATAACTGGACGTTTGCCAGTATGGCATATGCTGCCCTCGCTATCCTGCTGATGGTATTAGTGAAGGATAACTGGACGTTTGCCAGTATGGCATATGCTGCCCTCGCTATCCTGCTGATGGTATTAGTGTGTTAGTGTGTTAGTTTCGTGTTATATCCACTCATAAGTCTCTAGTTTGTCACAAGTTGGAACTTGCCTTCCCTTTATCCTGTTCTAAAACTTCAGGGCTTCTTGCTCCATCTCCTATATCCTTATAACATGGCATTTGTCAGTGGTCAAGAGGTGTTGATATTTCTCAGATCATCTTTGGAAGTTGTCTAGTTCATCTTACACTGTATTGTAGCCCTTCTCAGTTCTGATTCGCCTCATTAGCTTAGCATTGCCTGCTAATGAACAAATCCACAAGGGCCGTGACGAGGATTCGAACCTACGTCTGAGATCATCCCAGACGCTGCTTTAATCTCGGACGTAGGTTCAAATCCTCGTCACGGTCCTTGTGGATTTGTTCATTTGATACATCACGCTATTGGGATTTCTGTGTGTAATCGTCTGCTAACGTGGATAAAAATGAGCTTCGTTGCTTTGTTAGATCATTTACATATATTAGTTCCGACTCTTGACGTTCTCTAGTCGTTATCTCTGTCCAATTGGATAGGTCTCTTCTTACCATGACTCTGTGTGTATACACACCTAGATGTGCTTGCGGGGGTTGAGCTTCGGCTCTTTGGTCCCGCCTCTCAGATGTCAATCTACTAGTGTACAGGTTCCTGAGCTTACTGAGCTCATCATATCTTCATTTTTGAAACTGTGTATGGAGTCAGCCTCCACTACATCACTTCCCTAGTGCATTGCATTTATTAACTACTCTGACACTGAGAATGTTCTTTCTGATGTCTCTTGTGGCTCAATTGGGTACTCAGCTTCCACCTGTGTCTCCTTGTGCGAGTACCACTCTCGTTAAATATTCCGTCCTTATCTACCCTATCAATTCCCATGAGAATTTTGTGTGTGGTGATCATGTCTCCCCGAGCTCTTCTGTCTTCCAGGGACATGAGGTGTAATTCACGCAGCCTTTTCTCGTAACTCATGCCTCTTTGGGACTGGTCTAGTGGCATATCTCGGAACTTTCTCCAGCTTCGTCTTGTACGTGTGTGTGTGTGTGTGTGTGTGTGTGTGTGTGTGTGTGTGTGTGTGTGTGTGTGTGTGTGTGTGTGTGTGTGTGTGTGTGTGTGTGTGTGTGTGTTACGACAATATTTCATACTTCAGCACATTATGTCATTCATTAGTAAGAAAAATAATTTATTTTAATTTGTTTTTTTTAACGTTTTCAAGGTCATACTGGTTAGAGAGTCACCAGGAAGTTCACTGAGAAATCAATGACTCCGTGCCAAGCTATTCTCGTGTGATTAGTTCTGATCCTATCATGTTGGTCACGTTACCAACACTAATTACTTGGCAAAAATTGATGAGACTAGCCCAGAGCGTCTTACCTTCAGCCTCGGACAGACTGACATACAGACATTTCCATTTCTAGATATAGATATAACAGATAAAATAAATCCATAATAAATACATTAGACAGCCGACAGTTGGTAAAAAGAGGTCCAAGAGCTAACAGCCCAATCCTGCCAGCAAAAATAGGTGACTGCCAATAGGTCGATATGCAAGGAGTAACAGTGAGCACACAATATCATAATTGTTCGACCAACCATCCTGCAGATTAAAACTTAATTGTGGCAGGCGCCACTTGGGGCCCCGGCTGACACGCTAACTACCTCACGAAGCTTCGCCTGGTCCCACACATCCACTATTGTCTGATTGCCTTCAGCCCAGGCAGCTGTAGAATGGTAAATGAGGATGGTGGAAGCCTGGATGGATGTTGAGAGCCGCCCCTGCTCTGGAAAGTCGTGTGTGTGTGTGTGTGTGTGTGTGTGTGTGTGTGTGTGTGTGTGTGTGTGTGTGTGTGTGTGTGTGTTTGTGAGAGAGAGGGGGCGAGCGGGTTCGTATATTTGAGATAGCACAAGAGGTTCTTTGTCCTGATAGCCATTTCTATATCAACGGCTAAACTTGTTGTCGCATTGTTCTGATAACTTGATATCGTGGCAGGTCTTGTGTTCCATCGTTCCCTGTGTACACACACACGACTGGCTTGCCATGTTCCGTGTTCCGTAATGACTGTCTCCTGTTGGAAGCTTCTTAGGATTTTTCTCGGGCCATTTAAGATGCGGCAACTAATTAAAAAGGTTTGCCATTGCACCTTTTGATGAGAAAATGGTTATTAGTTCTCATTTAAAAAAAAAAAAAAAATTGTGAATTTGATCAATGGTGCTGTTTCCAGCAGTTTGTGTGTTTGTTTATCGTGTTTTTGTTACTATGTGGGGCCCAGGGTCACCTGACACCCTGACACCTAAGATCACCCGCCACTCATGTGCTCCCCAGGGTCACCTGACACCCCATGGTCCTCTGACACCTAAGATCACCCGCCACTCATGTGCTCCCCAGGGTCACCTGACACCCCATGGTCCTCTGACACCTAAGATCACCTGCCACTCATGTGCTCCCCAGCGTCACCTGACACCCCATGGTCCTCTGACACCCTGACACCTAAGATCACCTGCCACCCATGTATGTGTCTGATCTCCCCTAATATTCCTGTCATTCCTCGATTATCTTGAATCGCCAAACTGTGATGACGGGAGATCTGTATCTCAAATGTTGCACAGATATCTACCGTGTTTCTCGCTCCGGTAACTCCTGTGTGTACTCTGACACCTAGTAGGGGTTATTTTTGTCTTTTTCAGTTAGGAAATCTCTTTTTTTTATCTTGTTTTTAACATGCATCAGTCTTCTATCCCCGAGTTTAAGGGACAAAAGATTCTTAAATACACACAGAAATCACAATAGCGTATTACATCAAATGAACAAATACACAAGGATTTGGGTTCTTAAGTTTAAAGATTTTTAAAGATTCTTAAGTTTACAGGTTCTTAATTTTCTGGAAGAACTAATTCTTCAACAAATGCGTATTTTGAGATCAACATATAAATGGGCCAGAAAACTTCCATGGTGGCGTAATGAATAGGGTTCACACGCGCTTCCGCGAGTTCGAGCCCTTCTAATTTCATCTAAACTGGTCCTCTATAAGCCCGTCAAGCATTAAACACCCATGGAAGCGAATAGGGTCTAGTCTCCTTATATACTCTTGAATTGTTCCTCTGATCCTGAATACTACTTTGCGTCCCTGGTTAGGTTAGGTTAGGTTAGGTTAGGTTAGGTTAGGTTAGGTTAGGTTAGGTTAGGTTAGGTTAGGTCCCTGGTTTAACTGCGTTTTGTCTTGTACGACTAGTTAAAAGGTGACCATTTGAACCCTTTTTAAATCTTATTTTTCCTCACTCATTCTATCACGAACGTTAAACACACCAAACACACAATTAAACTACAATGTTGCTAAAACGTTCGAACAACGTTTAACACCTCTGAACAAATTGAAACAACGTTCTAATACATCATTTAAAACGTTAAAACAAGATATAACAACTTTATTACAAGTTGTAACAAGCGGAAAATAGGAACAGTTGCGTTGTGTGTTTTTGCAGGTACTTCATATATTTTTAATCCAAAGCTTTGCTCAAAATCTAGAATGCTTGAATTTTCTTTTAATTAGCAGTCCCAGTTCTGTGTTGATTGTCTGACTGGTGATTTGCCCTTCAGTTTTCTCCCCTGTGTGGTCCGGTCAGCTACAGGATTACTGCGAAAAATTAGGTTATTATATAATATTATTCCTTTGCTTTCCATCTTTTATGTATGCACTTAATTGCAGTTTTGTTTGTAGATGTTTTCGGGCATTTTCACACCGAAATTCATTTTCAAAATGAATTTTTGAAAATTCAAATTTCGAAAATTGTTCATTTTCATCTCATATTGCCTACCACATGGGTCTGTTGAGTTACATCATTTTTCCTTATTAATAAAACACAATTTTCCTATATGATTGTTAATGTGTTATGTGCATATGAGTGAGTTACTGTACAAGTTATTTAAGTAAATACGTAAAAGAGTAAAAATATCTCATTTTTATTTTGGCTTATTATTTTTGGATTGTCCTGAACTTATGAAACTGACAACAATTAAAATAAAACATGTAAATAAGAGATATATAGTAATTATTGATGACAAAATGCATATGAAAATGTGTATTCAATAAATAATATGGGCAATATCCTGGCAAATGAAGTGGTGCTTTGGAACAAGATATCCATCCACTGGGACTGGTGGGTAGGAAGAGGGCCTCGCTTATAGCAAGGTCAGCGTTCGATTCCCGATGCTCGAAGTGGTTGAGTTCCGTCCTTATATCCCAGCCCTTTTCCCCTTACCCTTTCTAAATGGTCAACATTTACCCTTAGCGAACGGGTAGTACAAACTACGAGCATTAAAATATAAATAGTTTTGGAAAATTTACAGCCTACTTATACAGTCAATTATTAGAATCTTTTAATAATTGGTTAAATGTGCTTTTATACATTCATGAATTATTTGGCTGGACATTCGAAGCTGTCAAAAGGTTCGTCATTCATTTTGAATCTGGGTTTACTTCTGTGAACTTGATCCATCCACGTTTCATGGGGGAATACTTTTGTTTAGTTGGTGAAATTATTTAGGTGCTAATTTCTGTGTTGGGTTTTTTATTTGTAATAATTTTATGCATGTTATTGTAATGATCTAGTAGCCAATCAGAAGGACTTTCTTTGGCTAGATTTACAACATGTTTTCAACACGTATCTTAGATTACACTAATATTCTATATTATCTATAGACTATTAATGTTTCTGAGAGAAACCTCACTTTCAATCTCACTCTATTTACCAAAGATCTTTGGAATACCTCAAGATTTTTCTAAGTATAACTCTTTGGGATCCAGTTGTGTTTCACAGTATAGGATCTTCAAGTGCTTCTCAGACGGATATGAATTGGGATGTAATAGTAATATACATGTACACTATTTTCCAATTTGTTTGTGCTGCAGTTCATGATATACTTGTTATTCTCACTTTTCATCGATAATCGTTACCTTTAAGTTATTTCCATTTGTTAACACTTTTTCCCATTCTGTAACTTTGATAATAGATCTCACAAGTTTTTATTAATAAGTAATATTTCTGAAATCCTAATGGTGCCCATTCTATGATTTAGCAATGTTTTATGAGTTGTCAAACAAATTTCCACAATCTAGCAATATTTCTCACTTATTCATTGAGTTGACATAATCTTGCAAAATTAGCATGTTACGTAAATTTTCAGGATAACACTATTGGCATAAGGGAAACAGCAGAAAGGCTCTTGGTCAATGCCAAAGAGCTGCCACATATTAGAAAATCTTGGAGTAGGTTTAGGATCGAACCTGCGTCCTGCCCTCGTAGGTACGAACAGCTGTGAGGCAAGTATTGTCACTGGGGATTGTTGTTGTCTCCATCAAAGCTGTGCTTTCTTTGTCTACGAAAGGCCTGTCCCAACAGAATTGTTTGATGGCTTTTAAGATGGTTGATCTGAGTGGTGGGTCTGCCAGGGTGTTGCATCTGGCATTTTATGTTGCATTTTATGTAGTGGGTTATCTTGAGAGGTTATCTTGAGGTTATCTTGAGGTTATCTTGAGGTTATCTTGAGAGGTTATCTTGAGAGGTTATCTTGAGAGGTTATCTTGAGGTTATCTTGAGAGGTTATCTTGAGAGGTTATCTTGAGGTTATCTTGAGAGGTTATCTCGAGAGGTTATCTTGAGGTTATCTTGAGAGGTTATCTTGAGAGGTTATCTTGAGAGGTTATCTTGAGGTTATCTTGAGATGATTTCGGGGCTATAGTGTCCCCGCGGCCTGGTCCTCGACCAGGCCTCCACTCCAGGAAGCAGCCTGTGACAGCTGACTAACACCCAGGTACCTATTTTACTGCTAGGTAACAGGGGCATAGGGTGAAAGAAACTCTGCCCATTGTTTCTCGCTGGCGCCCGGGATCGAACCCGGGACCACAGGATCATAAGCCCAGCGTGCTGTCCGCTCGGCCGACCGGCTCCCCCGGTGGTGTGTCAGGTGTCATGAGGTGTCATGTCAGGTGTCAGGTGTCATGTCAGATGAGGTGTCATGCATCCCCGCTGAATTCCCCAAGTTGCCTGATAGAATATCTTTGACCAGGTCATCCGAAGGAAGAAGACAGGATGGATGGGTCAGCAATGTTGAGTGGCTGTGCGGACACCACGACCCCCGAGTCGAAAAGGAAGAGTGGCTTGTTTCCAGTGATAGTCGTTAAGGGAAAATGTTGAAATTTTTTTCTAGCATGGCTTTCAGCAGGGTGTCAAGCTCCTCAATCTTTGGGCTGTTGTAAGATGAGGCACACCTCAGAAAGTAGGCTAGCCTCGGAAGGGATGCTCCCGGACGCAGGTTCGAATCCTCGTCACGGCCCTTGTGGATTTGTTCATTTGATGCATCACGTTAGTGTGATCTCTGTGTGTAATAGTGTAAGGGATAGGCATCTAATGAGAAGATAAGATGTATAATATGAGCATCAATGTCACCAATCCTTCTTCCATCATATCTTGTGTCGCTACTTTATGTATGAAGCTGAATTTTCCTGATTTGTATTTTTCATATTTTTCTTATGAAATGATAAAGCTCATCATAACATTGTTTACATGGGAAAATCACTAGGAGAAAGTGATGTCTCTCTTTTCATAAGAAAGATACGAACCTGCACACTAGGTACTCCCATGCACACACCTTAGACCGCTTAACCACAACATGCTCAAAAAGCAATGCAGCCTGGAATTCAACTGAATCCTCTAAGGATCCAAAGGCTTCCAGTGAAGCCAAATCAGAGTTTCACACATTGTCCGCATGTTCTCTGGCCCGAGGCCTCGCCTTCGACGCACCAACCGAACACTGACTTAAACTCCCCCTACATAAATTTCACTTTTCCTCGTACATTTTGCCATGTAAATCTTGCCGCTAGACCGGCAACGTCGCCCATGGCAGTAGGCAAGTATCGCCTCTACAATTCACGTTCCCTATGGATATATTTTTTTCCTGCACTATTTTGCGAACACGATTTTGATTTTAATGACAATTGCTAAAGAATTTTCCGATGCTGAAATTCATGCATAATTAAATCGTCTCTAATGAGCGCTGCTGTGATTGCGACAGACGCTGTTGAACGATATTGCGCTCATCAAGCTGATGGAAAAGGTATTTTCATTTCGAAGGAGAATCTAAATGATTAAAATTAAGTGATTCTCATATTCACCCGAAAACAGTTCTAAAAATATGCAATGATGAGCGCGGAATCTCTGTCGTTGAAAAGAAATATATTAAATGTATGGGACAATTCCGATATATATATATATATATATATATATATATATATATATATATATATATATATATATATATATATATATTTATATATATATATATATATATATATATATATAGGGCGTACCACCTCTGGCTGGAAGAAGGGGGACCCATAGCCTCGGAGGAAACCACACATAACGCATTGGAGGGATGTAGCTTCCCTATATATATATAATTTACAGAACACTTCAATTTAACACTCAATTTAACTGAGTGAAAAACTATAAATTCTGAAATTTAAGAGGTAGTGGAGGAGGAGGTATGTAAATATCAATGAAGATGGCTGACAGGATCAACCAACACATTCTGAAGTCAATTCTAAACATGTTAAACACAATCAATCAACCCAAGTTTCAAGTCATCACAATAGAAGTGTGGTGTCCTTAACTCTGGTATATTCAATATTGATAATTCTGAAGGATTGTGTTATGATGAGTGAACTCACATTCTTAAAGCTGAAAGACACACTTAGCATGAACAATCTCGCACTCACTAAGACCTCAAGACCACACTCCAGCTTAAACAATCACCGCCCGATCTCCCAGCCATCAATCTACAGTTCCTCCTCAGTTCAAATTCAAATGTAAATTCAAACACATTCAAAATTCCAACGCAAATTTAGAGTAAATTATTCACCAAAGATAAAATCAATAATATCAGAACATTTAATAAATATAATTATATTCTGTATGCTCAAGATTTACGTTTAAATTGAGAAGATTCGTTCATCAGTAATTTAAAAAAAATGCAATTGTTAAATTCCGATTCAGTTGACCTAGAGCTTGAAACTCTAGCTCCATAATTACGTCTGCAATATGCCATTTCCTGCCAATTTAAACATTTCCAGCCTTAATATATCCCCATTTCACGAAAATGGGGCCTTCGAACACTCCTCCCAAAACACTATTGTTGGCGATGAGCTCCACCCAACAATAGGTCGTTCACCTTAACTGTTAGATCCCATTCATCCTTGTGCCTAAAACTGCCACTCTCTTGGTTGCTGGAGAGAAGCAATTCTCACGTGACAATGGATGTTAAGTTGGAGAAGTTTCAGATGCAGGAAGGCTATCTATTGGGTGGTAGATGAGGGGGTGGGGGGGAATAGGAGTTACAGCCCCGGGTCTGTGCCAGGTAAGTTCACTACGGGCTCACCATAGCCCGTGCTACTTGGGGCTATTGTTCCCAACAGCTGAATCTAAATCAACAACAATATGGGAATAGATCGCTGGTCATCATCACTGAGACAAAGTGATGATGTATGTATGACTATAGGTATGAAAATAGGTATGATTAATACACAGAAATTAGGAGGAGGATCACCGCCCAGAATGAGCTAACAACAGCGCCTTTGTGACTTATGTTCTGTAAAATATTTGACTTCTAAAGTGTGTTGACCGCCATTGAAGAATCCCTGATCCTTTGTTGACCAGACCACACACTAGAAGGTGAAGGTACGACGACGTTTCGGTCCGTCCTGGACCATTCACAAGTCACAATCGACTTGAAAATGGTCCAGGACGGACCGAAATGTCGTCGTCCCTTCACCTTCTAGTGTGTGGTCTGGTCAGCATACTTTAGCCACGTTATTGTGACTCATCGTCTGCACTGATCCTTTCTCCCTGTCATGTCGTCTCTGCCATGTTATTGACTCACAATTGTTATCTCCTGACACTTAGAGTTCTTTGAGTTCTAGAGTTCTAATATGATAACTCAAGATAAGATAACTGCCCTCTCACCTCAGGCATCCCATTTTAATAAAATCCATCAATCCGTTAAGTATGCCATGTATTAGGGAAACTTAAAGCGTCGTAATAGTGACGTTTCCTGCACATCTTCCTGAATGGGTTTAGTTGGTTCGAGAAAATCGAGGCAAATTGAGAAAATGGGCTGCGTAATTACCATTGTTTCCTGCAGACTACCGGCGTAGGGTAGTTTTTTTTTTCTACCACAGACGTGGCCACACATTTACAATGCTAACCAGCATATAGGGTAGTGTCTGGGTGAGGAATTGTCTCCTACTGTATCTGTCTCATCGAGATTCGAGCAGTGAGACACCTCTTTGACCCGTAGAGAGAAGCCTTTATCTCTTAGATCCAATGGGAAGAAAATTTTGTGCCTTACTTCCTTCTTATTAATCATATTAGGAAATTTCTGAGATAAAACATCATCTGAAAACATTATCTCACATTGCAAACTATATTTAAAATGATGATGTCTTCAGGTGAATGTCCACATTAAGACATTCCTACACGGAGTTAGCGAACATTATGAATATAATATGTCGTCATAATTTAACACCGCCAATAGCACCAACATAGAACCAACCTAACATAGAACCAACCTAACATAGAATCAACCTAACATAGAATCAACCTAATATAGAACCAACCTAACATAGAACCAACCTAATATAGAACCAACCTAACATAGAACCAACCTAACATAGAACCAACCTAACATAGAACCAACCTAACATAGAACCAACCTAACATAGAACCAACCTAACATAGAACCAACCTAACATAGAACCAACCTAACATAGAACCAACCTAACATAGAACCAACCTAACATAGAACCAACCTAACATAGAACCAACCTAACATAGAACCAACCTAACATAGAATCAACCTAATATAGAACCAACCTAACATAGAACCAACCTAACATAGAACCAACCTAATATAGAACCAACCTAACATAGAACCAACCTAACATAGAATCAACCTAACATAGAACCAACCTAACATAGAACCAACCTAACATAGAACCAACCTAACATAGAACCAACATAACATAGAATCAACCTAACATAGAACCAACCTAACATAGAACCAACCTAACATAGAACCAACCTAACATAGAACCAACCTAACATAGAACCAACCTAACATAGAACCAACCTAATATAGAACCAACACAATTACCACCAATAATACCAAGAAATGTGTGTATCACCGTACTAAGGCACACAATAACAATCCCAGCACGTTGACCCACACTAGAGAGGCGGGACCAAAGAGCCAGAGCTCAACCCCCACAAGCACAATTAGATGAGTAAACTAACCCGCGAAGAACCACATCCTCTTATTAACAGAGTTCTAACACACTAATCCCTCATTATCAACACAATTTCCTTATCTTCAACTGCGTTAACAAAAATTGCAACATATTATCCCCCAGTGAGTAGCAACATTAAACCATCAGAATCACCCCCACACATCCCTCCCAGCTGAGTTAAAAAAATAAATCTTCATTAGGGAAATATTTCCACGTTTAGTAAATGCTTAACCCGTTGGGCTGCAGCTGTGTTTGTGTCGGAAGTGAGAGCATGGGTGATGCTCTTGATATGAGTCAGTCTCCGAGGCACAGAGCGTGTGTGCTAGCATTCATATGATGGTGGACGTGATGTATTGCTCGCTTCACGTGCGGATGATATAGCAGTGAAGGATTCACAGCTAAAAGGGGGAACACATCTGAGCTATCTCTGGGGTATAAGGTTGTGGTATAGTGGAGGACGAGCAGGTTTTAGAGGGACGTATTCTCACTGTCTCTGATGTGGTAGAAGTGACGAGGTATGAAGCCTAAATCTTTGCTATACACACATTTATCCCCAAGTCAACTGGAGGAATACCATCAGCCACAGGCGTAAATACATTGAAAACAACATAATTCTGCTTTGGTTTCCTCTGTATAATCTACAGATAATTACATTAATTTCAGGAATAACTTAAATTATATTTTCGTTATAATTTTAAGGTAATTTTACAAGTGAATACACTTGTAAAGCTCTAAGTAAGTCTTAAAACAAAAGTAGCGTCAAGAGGAGTTAAACTTAAACGGAGATAACGACAAAACCCTTCAATAAGGAATGAATGTTGTTGTTGTTTAAGATTCGCTACCTGGAACAAAAAGTCCCAAGTAGCACGGGCTATGGTGAGCCCGTAAGGAATGGAGCAATGATGGGTCTGAAGAATAAAGTAGGCTGCAGGAACTCTGACATAACACGTTGCTGGTAAAAAAAAAAGGATGAGGTGCATAGGGAAGGAATAAAACGTTTACAGAGACTTAGTTAACGTACTGAAGGGATTGTAATCTTTTTATCAATTTTCTGGAGGTGCTCCTGTAGCCTCTGTATCTTGCCTACAAGTCGTTAAGACAGCTTCTAACTCTTAATGAATCTTCTACACCAATACTCTACAGCTTCTGACTCTTGGTCACCAATCTTCAGAACATTTAAGTTAAACTAACTCCTAAAAAAATGATGATATATAACACACGAAAGGAACTAACATCTTGTTATTTAGATGAAAGACGCCATTCATCACGTGGATTAACGTAAACACGACGACACAAAAAGCGTCAGACAGATGGAGTGGTCGTCGAGGTGGTCCTCCATGGTGCGTAAGGTTACATGAGGACCTTAGGGACCAAGAAGGAGGGAGGGAGGGAGAAGAGACGAAGCGTAATGGAACCAGGGAAGGGTGATGGAGACATGGAGGGGGACAGATGAGAGAGAGAGAGGGAAGGGGAAATAAGTGGGAGGGGGAGGGTTTGATCCCCATCACCAAACTGATGGAATGGCTGTGTTAGGAGAGTTGGTCACAACACACACACACACACACACTGGGAGGGAGCCACAACATGGCTCTTAGGCGGGACCAAAGAGCCAGAGCTCAACCCCGCAAGCACAACTCGGTGAGTAAAACATATAGTGACTTACGAAGACATTTCCGCCTCGGTCCACGACTCATATATTTCCAACTGATCTCTTACACAGATACATTGTGGGGTCAGGCCCGGTGGTCGAGGGCTCCTGGCCATGAATAATATGGCACCAGGCAATTACCCTTCCCGATACGCGCTCTCACTCTATATTCCACAATATGTTTCAGATGAATTATATGATACATTCCACGGACATAATAGTTTGTTGTTGGTAATACATGCATACTGTATTTGGCAACACAATCAAAGCATTAAAATATAATGATTACGCTTACTTAAGCTTCCTTTGTGTATTCTGTGATTAAATAGTGGAAAGCCCCAACATTTAAAACAGTTGAGTTTATTGTATATTATTGAATATTATTTTATGATAAATGCATAAAATAAATATTTGTATAATGTAAATAGGGTTACAAAATAAATCTATGCTATAAAAGAGAATGTCAGGTTGTCTGATCAAAGTTGGAATCCACATGCTTGGGGCTGACCTTGCTCAACTTTGCAGGGGGAATGGGCTGTGGTACGGGCCGGACATAGGCTGGTCAGGGTACGCTTAAGTTAAATGATTTAAGAAATAATATTAATTATTGACTCTCCTCTCTCACCCGATTCTCACGGAATCAATTCTGGTCAAGTGTGAAATATCTCTTCAGATGTCCGAAGACCTTTTCGTCATCTGAAATAAACATCTCTTAATACCTGGTTGAAAAGCTATCTTATTTGCACTTACAGTTTGCCAGTAGAGGATACTGGCTTGCTGGATGTAAGAGCTCTTACATCTAAGACTACATATGTAGTCTTAGTACATATGTACATATGTAGTCCCTGGAAACACAAACCGAAAATGTCTCTATTTTCCGCTTGTTACAACTTGTAATAAAGTTGTTACATCTTGGTTTAACGTGTTTATGACGTAATAGAACGTTGTTACAACTTGCTATATTGGTTGTTCTAACTGGTTAGGAGGTGTTAAAACTTGTTCGAATGTTGTACCAACGTCGTAGTTTCGGTGTGTGTTTGGCGGGATAGGGACCCTTAAGACCTTGGTATCAATTCTTGAATATGGGATAGTGGAGGGTCCTGGTGAGAATATAGGGTCCTAGGGAGTGTGACGGACCCTCCCCCCTTCCTGTGTTATCATCATGAGGTGATGAGTCGCCTCCTAATCATCCCACTACACAAAAACAGACTGAAACCTTTCACTCACCCGGTTAAAAAGATGACTTGTGGCGAACAAGAAATATCTGATTGGGAAGGTCCTATTTACCAGCAGCAAATGAGATGTTTCAATGTAAACATGTTATCTCTCCCTCTTGGCCCATTGAGCTATACGGGGCTTTTTCATCTCAAAAGAAATGGCCTTTGAAGCCATTTCAAAGGCCGTTTCCATAAAACACCATCTGTGAGTCGTTACGGTTGAGGCTGCGATGCAGTACTTCAGATTTTCGATTATATCATCATTTTATACATATTCATGCCTTCATTTCTCATTTTATATCTATTTTGATCATGTTTTATGTATTCTTTCATTGTAGTAATGTTCTTCATCTTCATGTTGCCTTCTAAATGTTCTTCTACATATTCTGCTATTTGATCGTGAACATTCTCCTTGTGTGGAACATATTGCATCAGCTTTTGCATTGCAAATTCCAGCAATGCAAACACCGTCTCGCTGTGACACCTGAGCAAGCTGCAGCCTGCACTCTGTCTCATAAAGAGACGGTGTGTTGCACAACCCGCCCCCCCCTCGCCTAATGCAACAATTTTCTTCTACTGAATGGACTAGTCCGTTAAAAATGCAATTTATGAAAATTAAAACACCATAATATTTACGTTTGCTATGCATCGGCTTCGAGAGGTTTGGTGGGTTGCTTGGGTTTGTGCATTTCTACTTAGGGGGTAAAACCACTGAATTTTTCACATCTCTTTCATGTCCATCTATCCTGTCTCTTTCTGTCTCCCCATCATTCGGTATCATAACCCCTTCCCTGCTCTCTATTCCTTACCTATTCCCACTCCTTGTCCTCTAATCACCAACCGCCCCCCCTTCTCCCTCCTGCGTGTTAGCCAATCGGGTTGACGACAAATGGTGGCATACCTTGAACAAGCCAACTCTATTCGACAGTCAGACCAACTACACAACCACCGTTCAATCAGCCTTTACGGTGCGCGACGAACCGTAGCAACACCACGTACGTCAGACCAGCTCCGAACTGCCTGCTGCAAGCAGTGAACCTGCAATTCAAGGGATTAAACAATATTCAGCTACTAGACTTGTGCTTGAACTATCAGGGCTCGGATATAGCCCTGAGGGAGATGATAGATAAGACCTAATCACATCCTGCCAAGATAATCAGGGCCTTAAAAATGGACATAAATTATACTATTTAGTGAAGAACCAGACGGCAGATAGGGACACATCTGGGGCCCAGGAGCTTGAGACCAATCTCCTGAGGCACACACACACACACACTCACACACACCCACACATAGAACTTCAGGAGTTCTCCAAAGAACTTTTTCAGTGTCAGAGTAGTTAGCAAATGGAATGCATTAGGAAGTGATGTGGTGGAGGCTGACTCCATTCACAGTTTCAAATGTAGATATGATAGAGCCCAATAGGCTCAGGAATCTGTACACCTGTTGATTGACGGTTGAGAGGCGGGACCAAAGAGCCAGAGCTCAACCCCCGCAAGCACAATTAGGTAAGTACAATTAGGTAAGTACACACGCACACATCTAAGACGGGACACTACGAGCGTAGCTCTCATCCTGTAACTACACTTAGGTAAATTACATACAACCATTCAGAACGATGCATTTAGAGCATTCGACATAAACAACAACACCAGTTCACGACGCCCCAACGAAATGTATTCGTGTCACGAATGTAAATCGGCCAGCGGCACGCACAAGGGAAGACCATTCGTCACGGAGAAGTTTTTTGGGCCTCAAGCCTCTGGCTCCGACGCCACGCACATCGTCTTGCCCGGACACGGCTATGTGTCTCCTCTTGTGTATCTCACATGTGTCACTCGATGCCTCAATGTGTTTATTTATTAATATACCCCCATGTATGTCCTTGTTGTTTCTCCCCATCTACGAGCGACTACCACAGACGCCTGTCATCAACGCGCCACTACCACAGACGCCTGTCACCTCCCAGGCATGTCTAGGCAATCTCCCACTCGGAAGTAACATCCATTAATGGCTTCCTGAGGCCCTTCGTCTCTCCTCCCCCCCTGTTCACCTGTGTCTAGCATCCCTGGAGCAATAATTTGTGATATTCTAACATCTCCGATATATCTCATCTCCCCCCACGCAGCATCCCTGCCAGCGAGCTAGAGGTCCATGTGTCTTCATCCTGAGAGTTTTCTCGCTACAGCAATGTATGTGTCTTCTGAAGATGTGTCATTGTCTCTTAAATGTTGGGGAAACAACGACTGTATGTGTTTCCCTAGAAATGCTTCTGTATAGTGAGGTGTTTTCCTATAAATGCTTCTGTATAGTGAGGTGTTTTCCTAGAAATGCTTCTGTATAGTGATGTGTTTCCCTATAAATGCTTCTGTATAGTGAGGTGTTTCCTAGAAATGCTTCTCTATAGTGATGTGTTTCCCTATAAATGCTTCCCTTTAGTGATGTGTTTCCCTAGAAATGCTTCTCTATAGTGATGTGTTTCCTAGAAATGCTTCTCTATAGTGAGGTGTTTCCTAGAAATGCTTCCCTATAGTGATGTGTTTCCTAGAAATGCTTCTCTATAGTGATGTGTTTCCTAGAAATGCTTCTCTATAGTGATGTGTTTCCCTATAAATGCTTCCCTTTAGTGATGTGTTTCCCTAGAAATGCTTCTCTATAGTGATGTGTTTCCCTATAAATGCTTCTGTATAGTGAGGTGTTTCCTAGAAATGCTTCCCTATAGTGATGTGTTTCCTAGAAATGCTTCTCTATAGTGATGTGTTTCCTAGAAATGCTTCTCTATAGTGATGTGTTTCCTAGAAATGCTTCTCTATAGTGATGTGTTTCCTAGAAATGCTTCTCTATAGTGATGTGTTTCCTAGAAATGCTTCTCTATAGTGATGTGTTTCCTAGAAATGCTTCTCTATAGTGATGTGTTTCCTTTCAGTAATGTATTTTCGTTTCCTATATTTGTGTGGCCTTAGAGTCATGGGTGTTCTTCTCCTTTCAGTCACATATGGAATGTGTATTACTTCAGCAATGTTTTGTTTTCTGAGGTTGTGATTTTTTCCCCTTTACTGAATTGTATTTTTTTCGTTGCACTTGTCATGTTTTTTGTTAGAAATGTGTTTTCGTTCTCTATTTTATGCATTAGTTTTATCTAAAGTTTGTTTTTGTTCTCTAGTAGTGAGGTTTTGAGTTCTAGTGTGAATTTTGTTCTCTAGTAGTGTGTTTTTGATATCTTGTATGTTTTTGTTCTCTAGTAGTGTTTTTTGATATCTTGAGTGTGTTTTTGTTCTCTAGTAGTGTGTTTTTGATATCTTGAGTGTGTTTTTGTTCTCTAGTAGTGTTTTTTTTATTATCTAGTGTGTGCTTTTGATATCCAGATTGTTTTTATTCTACAGTAGTGTGGTTTTGTTATCTAGAGTGTGTGTTTGTCTCTCCTGATAAGGTGTTATCCACTAGTATCATGAGGATAAGTGAATCATTCATTATTTTCCTACTATATGTTTTTCCCTTTTTAACTTGGTAATCTCTCAATAATTGGTTTCTCAACGCCCAAGTGTTTCCCCTCTAGAATTGAGATTCCTTCCTACTTTTGTTTTCGGAAAGTATGGTCTCCCGTCAGAATTGTGTTTTCCTTCAAGAAACTGCATTTCCTTCGATAATAAGTTCCCCGCCAGAACTGTATTTGCAACTGGAGATGTGTTTGCTTCCGGTAATATGTTTCTCTCCAGCAAAACGCCTCCCTGAAGAAATACATTTTTCACCAGAAACGCGCCTGTGTCCCTCTAATGTATCCCCCGTCCATTCCTTCCACGACGACTGTCTTATTTTTATACAGCAGCAGACAGAGGGCAGTGCAGTAGGACGGCCCGGTGCAGCAGACAAAGTAGTGCAGTTAGTCAGCTCGTCTCAGCAGACAAGGCAGTGCAGCTAGTCGGCTCGTTTTAGCAGACACGGGGATTTTGGACAATTATCCCAATTGTTAGTCCGCCGGCCTCCGCTGGACAACACTATCTCCGCCACAAGATATCAGAATTGACTGTCATATAATGTTACTGCAGTTTTTCTGGAGAAAGTTGATTTCACATCAACTCCGGAGGTATGATGATGCGGTGTGATGGAGATCGTGTCAGGAAACCCACGTTAGCGGAGGTGGGAAGCCCAGGTCCTAATTTATGACTCTTGGACGGTGTAAATGATAAAGCTGAACATAGGACAAGAAACTATAGGTATGTGGATGACGCTATGAAGCGAGTACCGAGAGCTGAATTTACACTATCCCAAAGGTCTATACCCTCTCCCATACATATACACCCTTCTATCATACACACACACACCCCTTCAACACCCTTCTGACATACACACACCTTTTCAACCCCTTTCTGCATCTTTCCCATCAAACCTCCTTCCTGAAATCATTTTCACAACACACTGTCTTCATCATTCTAAATGACCCTAACCACCCTATGAGACTTTCCATGAAATAATCAGTCAACATAAAAAAATGTGTGAGGCTTGCCCATAGCGTCTGGATTCGGCCATTTGACAAACAATCAAACATACTATTTTATAGATAGAAAGGGTTAGTCGAAGGTGCCTGGGTCTATGTCTTTATCTGCCTCTCCCTACTTTCCTCCTGTTCTCTCTCTCTCTCTCTCTCTCTCTCTCTCTCTCTCTCTCTCTCTCTCTCTCTCTCTCTCTCTCTCTCTCTCTCTCTCTCCCAGCAGTCAAAAGATGCTCGAGTATCGATGAACCAGCGTTTTTCGACGTTGATTCAGCATCGATACCAAGATAAAAATCTGTTGGTGAACGAATTAAACAATTAAAACTACACAGGAGTTGTTGGTTGTCGAAATAGGAGCCAATCCTACTTATAAGTAGGGCATGGGGATCTACCCCCAATTACCTATGATACTTGCCAAATCGCTTGTCACTCTGCAAAGTTTGGTGAGGCTAGCGAGTAGCATCTGGGTCTGAAATCCCCTCGGCCAAACAGGCCACCAAACACGTAATTTCATCTTAGAAATAAAGATGAGACATGGAGCATCTCCTGTTTTCTGTCCTACATTGTGTCAATGAGCTTGAAAGGAGAAAGAGAACAGGGAAATAGACTATAACAAAACTTAAACGAGATATGGAACGAGGAAACACACACACACACACACACACACACAAGCAAGAAATTAACAAGGAGCTCAAGAGATTAGGAGAGGAAAGCGCTAAGCCAGCATGATTTACACTTCGTTTTTCTAATCTCTTCATAAGGATTTATAATCCCCGGGATTAAATTTTCAATTAACGATTCTAAAAAGTCAAGTTTGCATCTTGCTATTAAACTGCATCTAACAATCTTCCGTCAAACTTGAAACAAAATTTGGATTGTCCATGACAACCAATTTAAATTGGATTAAAATGAAACAATTTTGTGTCTTATAAATTCACTTCACTTTTTTTTTGTATTACCTGCAAATTTTGAGACGTCTATTTTTGAAACGTTGATTTTTGAAACGTCGATGTATATATATATATATATATATATATATATATATATATATATGTCGTACCTAGTAGCCAGAACTCACTTTTCAGCCTACAATGCAAGGCCCGATTTGCCTAATAAGCCAAGTTTTCATGAATTAATATATTTTCTCTAATTTTTTTCTTATGAAATGATAAAGCTACCCATTTCATTATGTATGAGGTCAATTTTTTTTATTTGAGTTAAAATTAACGTAGATATATGACCGAACCTAACCAACCCTACCTAACCTAACCTAACCTATCTTTATAGGTTAGGTTAGGTTAGGTAGCCGAAAAAGTTAGGTTAGGTTAGGTTAGGTAGGTTAGGTAGTCGAAAAGCAATTAATTCATGAAAACTTGGCTTATTAGGCAAATCGGGCCTTGCATAGTAGGCTCAGAAGTGAGTTCTGGCTACTAGGTACGACATATATATATATATATATATATATATATATATATATATATATATATATATATATATATATATATATATATATATATATATATATATATATATATTCAACTCTTTATGATAACTCTCTTTCTCCAACAACCTAGCTCTAATCCAACTTAGGATATCCTGTCCCTTCCATAAAAGATATCAAGATATCAAATGTCGCAATCCTTCTCGCTATCAACTGCTTGAAATGTATTGGAAGAGAATGAGTAAATTTGTTAAACAAAAGCGGCTCTTATATATAAAATAAAGTCTTGTCCTTTATTACTCTATATTCTTCAGAATATAAATTGCTTTCATGATATCGATTCATGTAATTTTCATGTAAAAAATATTATGATAACTGAAGGATACTTGGACGCATGTACTAAGCAGTTCTTTACGACTCCAGTACTCTTCTCCACTCTAGAGAATGAATTGTTAATTATACAAGACAAGGAGCTCACTAACTTGTTCTTTATATCTATTAAGAACCTGGCAAGTACAAGACAGGAAGAGACGGGATAACATAAAACCCCCAGACAGAAATAGACGAGCAATAATATGGGGTCACGCGACAGGAATAGACGGGGGGGTATAACATATAACCAAGAGACAGAAAGAGACGAGGTATAACTTATAGCCAAGAGACAGAAAGAGACGAGGTATAACATATAGCCAAGAGACAGAATGAGACGAGGTATAACATATAGCCAAGAGACAGAATGAGACGAGGTATAACATATAGCCAAGAGACAGAATGAGACGAGGTATAACATATAGCCAAGAGACAGAAAGAGACGAGGTATAACATATAGCCAAGAGACAGAAAGAGACGAGGTATAACATATAGCCAAGAGACAGAAAGAGACGAGGTATAACATATAGCCAAGAGACAGAAAGAGACGAGGATAGGAGAAGCGTAAATACACCAAACATCAGGCCAAACACATACACAGACACACACAAACACACATACCTCCTGGCCGAGCCAAGCTTGGAGTGGACCCGGGACTCATATAATATTTACTGGCTGTGTATTGTGGAGCAGCTCTCTAGGGACCACCCCTGCTCCTTCTCACTCGCTGTGTTCCCTGGTTTTATTGTGATGATGCTGGCCAGTATTGTGGCCATGGGCGGGCCAACGCCTCCCCCCCCTTTCACTACTGCAATAATAGTTATAAGTGCTAAGTGTTACATTCTGTTAGTAAATATGTTAGTTTTGGGGGTTTATTGAGAGTCCAACTGACGATCTATTGCAGAAATGGAGGTTTGTGGAGAGTCCAACTGACGATCTATTGCAGAAATGGAGGATTGTGGAGAGTCCAACTGACGATCTATTGCAGAAATGGAGCTTTGTGGGGTTTGGGGTATGCGTGCTAATGGAGTACCTTGAAACACGTCCTGTTTCACATGCAACGTATATGTATATAACATATTTATATGTAAATAAACTTGAGGAGAGGTATTACGAGGAGGAGGCACTTAGACAGAATGACTATATAGCACATATATAAGGCATACGAAGATAGGGAACGAACTGGGATAAAAGGGACGAAGTGAACGAGAGAAGCCCAACCACATGACCATAGGGGGATTGAACGCGGACCTGCAAATGGCTACAGCTTAATCCTTCCATCACGTTGGAGTCTTTATCGTATTTCGTATTCCCCAGCTTTTCATAATACAGTACTTAGGTGTAAATAACCTTATATAATAACCATAATATAAGGATCAGTTTAGCAAATGGGAGAAATGTTGAAGGGAGAAGTTAGTGAAGTTCATTCTGGCAGGAAACACAACTCATGGTCTGCTGCCTCGCTTATGGCTCCCTGGAGCCAGAGTGAGCACACACTTCTCTCTTGTTTCCTCTTCTGTAACAAATATTTTATTTATTTCTGAGAAAAATGCCCTTTTCTGTTGGGTATTGATGCGTCACAAATGCTTCAATTTGCCACTTCTTCTTTTCAACTTCAATCTTCAACTTTTTGGTATAAGAGAGAGAATGAGTTGATCATCTGTATGTGTTGTGTTAGGTTATTTGAAACTATTCTCTCCTCCGCCACCTGCAACACTTCTGTCTTCTAGGATAGCAACATTTCTTGAGGAGTCATCAATTTCTTAGCGAATATTGTATCACATTATTGTCGTCTATCATCTCTCAGTGCTGGCATAAAATACAACCTGTCACCTTCCAGAGTTGGGTACAGTGTTATCAAACAGAAACATGAAACAAACTGATGCAACAAAAATTAGTAATCACTTGGATAAATAGGGAATCACGTGAACAAGAAGATATTGTATTTGTATTTGTTTTCGCGTGAACAAGAATATATTGTATTTGCATTTGTTTCACTGATATCCTTATGAATTTATTCATACATTTAGTGTCACGAAACTGCCATATATAACTATCGTGTTATGATATACTTGTTGTCATATAATTGTCATATAGCGATAATCTCTACTATAACTCAAGTTGCCACTAAACGTAAAACTTGTCACAAAAAACTGTCACGTAAAAACATGTATATAATAAGTTTTTGCTGCCTTCTGTCATGAAACACAAATTTGTTAAGGTGGATTATTACTTAAATTTTCCCTTTCACACAACATAAAAATTTGGCTTTGTCTTACAGTTTGAGATAAAGTAGACGGAGGTCACCATCACGATGGTGATGCCCAATCTGTGCGGAAAGTGACAGGTACCAGTCTGATGGTGATGCAGTGACTGCGTCTATAGTAACGCACCCCCCCACCTGCCGTGTAAAACAGAAAAATGCATTTCGAAAAAATGCAATTTTTCTGCATTTCGAGAAAAACTTAAGTGATTTCACACATCAGAGAAGATTGTCTAACGTAGCTAAGGCTGCTAAGGATCTCCTGGACATGTTTGTCATTCGTTTGGGCTATAGCATCTACCTTGTGCTAGGGAGCCCAATCACTTTCGTCAGCCTTAGTAAACGAATGCTTACATCAATTTAAATGTTCGTGTTTCATTTCGTAATTATCTTTCTCTTGCCCAAGATAATTCAAATTAATTAACTTTAATGGAATTAACGCTGATGAGTTTCAGGAAACATAAATCCTTGAAAATTATATTATGCACACACACACACGCACACACACACACACACACACACACACACACACACACACACACACACACACACACACACACACACACACACACATGTTATACTCAAATTCTGTCAGTTGAAATGTAACCAATCACAGGCAAGTAGGCCTCTGACGTCATGCCAGACAGAGGAGCATCAGCGATGCTCCCAGCAGCCTCAGTCATCCTCACAGACCCAGAGCAGGTGGACCTCGGCTGGCCAGTTATACACCTGTTTGCCTCACTCAATAAATATATACAGAAGCGACTACTGTGTCTACATTCAACCCGAACAAGGCAAACGAATACACACACACACCACAGGGATGTTAGAAAGCAACTTTTCAATGTTAGAGTAAACTTTAACATAGTAGGTAACAGATGGAATGCATTTGGCAGTGATGTGGTGAGGCTGACTCCATACACAGTTTCAAATGTAGATATGATAGAGCCCAGTAGGCTCAGGAACCTGTACACCAGTTGATTGACAGTTGAGAGGCGGGACCAAAGAGCCAAAGCTCAACCCCCGCAAGCACAACTAGGTGAGTACACACACACACACACCACACACACACATGCAAAGAAGCAACAGAACAGTTCATAACACACACACACACACACATATAAATATTATATATATATATATATATATATATATATATATATATATATATATATATATATATATATATATATATATGTGTGTGTGTGTACTCACCTATATGTACTCACCTATATGTGCTTGCAGGATCGAGCATTGACTCTTGGATCCCGCCTTTCGAGCATCGGTTGTTTACAGCAATGACTCCTGTCCCATTTCCCTATCATACCTGGTTTTAAAATTATGAATAGTATTTGCTTCCACAACCTGTTCCTGAAGTGCATTCCATTTCCCCACTACTCTCACGCTAAAAGAAAACTTCCTTACATCTCTGTGACTCATCTGAGTTTCAAGCTTCCATCCATGTCCTCTCGTTCTGTTACTATTCCGTGTGAACATTTCGTCTATGTCCACTCTGTCAATTCCTCTGAGTATCTTATACGTTCCTATCATGTCCCCCCTCTCCCTTCTTCTTTCTAGTGTCGTAAGGCACAGTTCCCTCAGGCGCTCTTCATACCCCATCCCTCGTAGCTCTGGGACGAGTCTCGTTGCAAACCTCTGAACCTTTTCCAGTTTCATTATATGCTTCTTCAGATGGGGACTCCATGATGAGGCGGCATACTCTAAGACTGGCCTTACGTAGGCAGTGTAAAGCGCCCTAAATGCCTCCTTACTTAGGTTTCTGAATGATGTTCTAACTTTTGCCAGTGTAGAGTACGCTGCTGTCGTTATCCTATTAATATGTGCCTCAGGAGATAGATTAGGTGTTACGTCCACCCCCAGGTCTCTTTCACGCGTCGTTACAGGTAGGCTGTTCCCCTTCATTGTGTACTGTCCCTTTGGTCTCCTATCTCCTAGTCCCATTTCCATAACTTTACATTTGCTCGTGTTGAATTCTAGTAGCCATTTCTCTGACCATCTCTGCAATCTGTTCAGGTCCTCTTGGAGGATCCTGCAATCCTCGTCTGTCACAACTCTTCTCATCAACTTTGCATCATCCGCAAACATCGACATGTAGGACTCTACGCCTGTAAACATGTCGTTAACATATACAAGAAATAGAATTGGTCCCAGCACCGATCCTTGTGGTACTCCACTTGTTACTGTTCGCCAGTCCGACTTCTCGCCCCTTACCGTAACTCTTTGGCTCCTTCCTGTTAGGTAGTTCCTTATCCATTCTAGGACCTTTCCCCCCACCCCCGCCTGCCTCTCGAGCTTGAACAGCAGTCTCATGTGCGGTACTGTATCAAAGGCTTTTTGGCAGTCCAGAAATATGCAGTCTGCCCAACCATCTCTGTCCTGTCTTATCCTCGTTATTTTATCATAGAATTCCAGAAGGTTTGTTAGGCACGATTTCCCTGTCCAGAACCCATGTTGATGTTTGTTCACAAACCTAATGTTCTCCAGGTGTGCAACCAGTCGTAGCCTAATTATTCTTTCCAGTATTTTACAGGGGATGCTTGTCAGTGATACAGGTCTGTAGTTAAGTGCCTCCTCTCTATCTCCTTTCTTGAAGATCGGCACGACATTTGCCTTCTTCCAGCAACTGGGCAATTCTCCTGACATAAGTGACTCATTAAAGATCATTGCCAGAGGCACGCTGAGGGCCTGTGCTGCTTCTTTTAGTATCCACGGTGATACTTTGTCTGGTCCAACTGCTTTAGTTGCATCTAGAGTTGTCAACTGTTTCATTACCTCCTCTGCTGTCACCTCTATATCTGATAGTCTTTCATCTAGGGTAACCCCTTCCAACAATGGGAGCTGCTCAGGCTCGGTAGTGAACACTCCATGGAAACTGGCATTCAGTGCCTCGCAGATTTCCTTGTCACTTTCAGTATATGCCCCCTCTGTCTTCCTTAGTCTTGTCACTTGGTCGTTCACCGACATTTTTCTTCTTATATGACTGTGTAGTAACTTAGGTTGTTTTTTCGCTTTGATTGCAATATCGTTCTCATAGTCCCTTTCCGATGTTCGTCTTATGTTAATGTAATCGTTCCTAGCTCTGTTGTATCTGCTTCTGTTGTCCTCTGTTCTTTGTCTTCTGTACTTCCTCCACTCCCGCCTGCTGGCCATTTTTGCTTCCTGACACTGTCTATTAAACCATGGGTTATTATATTCCTTCTTATTTTTTCCCTTTACCGTTGGTATAAATCTCTCTTCGGCCTCCTGGCATTTCTGTATGACTAGGTCCATCATATCTTGGACTGTTTTTCCTCTAATTTCTTCCTCCCACTGCACTTCACCCAGATAGTCCCTTATCCTCATATAGTCCCCTTTCCTGTAGTCAGCTCTCCTTTCCCAGATCTCTTGTCCCATGGTCATAATTTTGAATTCCATCATGTAGTCAAAGACTAGGACACAATGGTCACTGGCCCCTAGAGGTATTTCATGCTCTAAATTCTCGATATCTTCTACGTTCTGGGTGAAAATCAGGTCTAATAGGCTCGGTGCATCTCCTCCTCTTTCCCTTGTGTCTTCCTTCACATGTTGTGTCAGGAAATTCCTGTCTATAACATCTACTAATTTTGCTCCCCACGTTTCATCCCCTCCATGGGGATTCCTTGATTCCCAATTTATCTCTCCATGATTTAGGTCCCCCATGATCAGCAGCTTCGCTCTCATTCTGTGGGCTAGTGTTGCTGCCTTCTGCAGTTCATCAATACATGCTTTGTTGTTGTCATCATACTCCTGCCTGGGTCTTCTACTGTTTGGTGGGGGATTGTAGATTACCATGATCACAATCTTCCTCCCATCTACTGTCAGAGTTCCATGTATGAAGCTTGTGCACTCATTGGTAACTCGATTTCCCAGGTCTTCAAACTTCCATTTCCGCTTTATTAGGAGTGCTACTCCCCCTCCCTGTCTCTGTGTCCTCTCTTTTCGTATCACCTGGTACCCTTCAGGAAAGATAGCATCTGAGATCATGTCATTAATTTTAGTTTCCACAATTGCAACTATGTCAGGATCTGCTTCACTCACTCTTTCTTTTATCTCTTCTGCTTTATTAGATACCCCATCAGCATTGGTGTACCAAACCTTGAGATTCTTCATGGAAACTCTTGTACCAGAGTTCTCCCTTTCTCTGGGGGTCTGGGGGGATCTGGGGGATGTCTGGGGGGTGACTGGGGGCAGAGGGGATCTGGGGGATCTGGGGGGTGTCTGGGGGATGACTGGGGGCGGGGAGGGTCCGGGGGATGTCCGGGGGGATCCAGGGGGTGTCTGGGGGGGTCCGGGGGGTGTATGGGGGGTGAAAGAGTTCAGGAGGGGTGCTTGGGGGGCTACTGGGGGCTGGGCTTCTAGGAAGGTAGGTAGGAGGGTCTGGGGTAGGGCCTGGGTAGGTAGGTCTGGAGTAGGAAGGGCATACTGGGTCTGAAGATTAGGGAGGGCATAGAGGGGTTGGGAGATGGCGTAAGGTTGGGAGACAGATAGAGGTTGAGAGGTTGGGAGGGGGATGGATAGAGGGGGTGGGGGGGACCTCCCACCTCCCTCGCAAGGGTGGGGGGTCACATGGAAGGAGAGGGGATGAGGAGGGGTGAGGGCAGGGTAGGCTTTGGGTGTTGAGGGGATGAGGTCTGGGTGGGTTCTTGGGGTTGAGGGGATGAGGTCTGGATGGGATTTGGGGGTTGAGGAGATGAGAGCTGGGTGGGTTTTGGGGGTTGAGGGGACGAGGGCTGGACGGGTTTTGGGGGTTGAGGTGATGAGGGGGTCCTTGGAATGTGGGATGAATTTGACTCCAGTGGGGTCAGAGGGGTCAAGGGATGTGCTGGGGAGATAAGCAGGGGCGGCTGATTTGGGAAAGGGGTGACCTGAGAAGCACGTGTGAGCTGGTTAGCATGGGGTGGATTAGCACTGGGGTGTGTAGCTGCGCTCAAATGGGAAGAGTCGTATTGTTGTTTGCTTGCTCTGTGGGCAATCTGTTCCTCCTTCGTCATGAATTTGTCAATAAATACGTTGTAGTAATTTTCGCTACCTCTGAGTAGGTGTTTGTGATGCAGTATGTAATCCACTGCCTCTTCGTTAGTGAACTGTACCAGGACAGGTCGTTTCCTGTTACAGTTGTATGGTCCAATGCGTCGGTGGACTTGCACCTCATTCCCTGCCATCTGGGCTCTCATGTCTCTCAAGATCCCCTGTAGTTCCAAATCCTCAATCTCCATCCTTTCCTGCCTCGATGGTGCCCTGGCTTCAAGTAATCCATGGATTATGATTGTCCTCTTTCTCAGTTCAGGGTCATGCTGGTGGCCCTCTCCCTGGCTGACCCCCACCCCTCCTACACCCGCTACTCCACCTACTACTACTACTTCCCCTTCCCCTGCCAAGCTTCCCTTATTCCTGCCAAATTCATTAGTAAGCCTAGATATTTCTCCTTGCCATTCTACCCTGCTCTTCCTGATTTCCTCTTGAATATAATCCATAAACTCTTGTTTGAGTCTTTGAACCTCGCCCTGTATCTTATTAAAGACTTCACTTTTAATCCCCTGGATTAGATCACCTATCCAAACATCCCTCTTCTCTACAAATTTCCCAATCATCTTCTCCACAAACCTATCTTCTTCCTCAATCATAATACTGCTGGACCTAGACGCCCTTCCTGACCTAGTCATTGCTATAATGCAACCTTACCCACAGGGGTTCCAAGTATCTTACCGTCCTGCTAACACAATAGGTGAGTGAATCTCCAAGCGTCGTCCCCGTGGTGGTAGGAGGGTTGCTGCCGGGGTGAGGTCACGCGGTCAGAGGTCGGTGAGGTCTGCTCCACACTACACACTGCCACAATACTACAACTATTTTGAATTACGCTATTTAAACTGTTTTTCTTCACTACTTTATGGCTCTGGCCAAAACTCAAGGTTTTTTCATTCACTTGTACACACTTTTTCACTTCGAAGTTGCCTGATTACCCCTCCCACTCCACTAGTGAACCTGGAGCTCCCAACCCACGTCCACCCAACACGATGGTCACAAGACAAGTGTGTGTGTGTGTGTGTGTGTGTGTGTGTGTGTGTGTGTGTGTGTGTGTGTGTGTGTGTGTGTTATGAACTGTTATATATAAAGGCCAAACTTTTGGTGCAAACAAAACAAAAAATGACCTTTTTAAGAATTCCTTAGCGAAATAACGTTGTAAAATCAATACACGTTTGGCACGGGAATGTTTTTATTTGTCTGAACTTGTATTGGCATGCTTAAGATGGTGGGCTTGCAAAGTTGCGAAATGCACTAATTTATGCAACAGTAATTATAACTGTCTTCTAATGGCAGGAAAGCGAATATGTTCTTGGAGTTTTCTTGGACATTCAACTTCCATTTGTCTGTCTTCCATCTTTTGTTTCACATTGATTAATCTTTTTATCTTCATTTTTAAACTTCAGAGCGTCGACCTTAAGGTGTTAGAGGAGTAATCAGTCCGTAGGGGGCTTGTCCCGGGATAAATTGATCTACCGTCATCACTATACTGTCAACGTCTGAATGGATGTGTACCAACGTCTGAACCATGTGTACCAAAGTCTGAATGGATGTGTACCAACGTCTGAACCATGTGTACCAACGTCTGAATGGATGTGTACCAACGTCTGAACCATGTGTACCAAAGTCAGAACCGTGTGTACCAAAGTCTGAACCGTGTGTACCAAAGTCTGAACCATGTGTACCAAAGTCTGAACCATGTGTACCAAAGTCTAAACCATGTGTACCAAAGTCTGAACCATGTGTACCAAAGTCTGAACCATGTGTACCAAAGTCTGAACCATGTGTACCAAAGTCTAAACCATGTGTACCAAAGTCTGAACCATGTGTACCAAAGTCTGAACCATGTGTACCAAAGTCTGAACCATGTGTACCAAAGTCTAAACCATGTGTACCAAAGTCTGAACCATGTGTACCAAAGTCTGAACCATGTGTACCAAAGTCTGAACCATGTGTACCAAAGTCTGAACCATGTGTACCAAAGTCTGAACCATGTGTACCAACGTCACACATCACTGTATTCTTATGTTAGGTCATTATTCACTTTCCGGTGATACTTGTATTATTATTATTATTATTATTATTAAATTATTAACGTGATATATATCAATCAGAAAATTCACTAGGGCTATGAGGTGGGCCCGAACCTGCGACCCCCAGCACTGCAAGTCGCGTACTCTACCAACAGAGTCACCTTAGAGTAGGTTCACCTAGAGCATTAGAGCGAACTACTCTATATATACAGTCCCGCCCACCATATATATATAGTCCACCATATATAGTCCAAGTGGATTTTCTCATTATCATTTATTTAATCCTTTGTAGTTCTGAAGGAGTAACATATATATTAGTAAACAGTTTACCTTTTAATAGTATTCTAATTGACGCAAATGATATCGAAATTACTGAATTAGTAAACAGATTACCTTTTAATAGTATTCTAATTGACGCAAATGATATCGAAATTACTGAATTACTCAGCAAAACAACATTACGGGGTCTACGATTGTTAGGTCCGAGTCAAATGTAGTTCAAGTCGCCACAAATCGCCTAGCTGTATCAGACGTCACTCCTGCAATTCTAAAGTTTGCGAATTTGCGTGCGGCTGCTCGTGCAAGTCCTGCAAAGTTGTTTTCCGTTGCATCCCGAAGACAATTTCGCATCCTCCGGGAGAATTGGGTTGAGTGTGAAGGTATACCGAATTTAACCACAGTAAATACAGGTTATTGTGAGTGACAGGGGTGGTGATGCTCAGCTTTTTCACCATCTGGTGAGGAACGTTGGCTTGCTGCCTCACAGAGAGACTCACACACATGTGCAACGCTGCCTCACAGAGAGACTCACACACATGTGCAACGCTGCCTCACAGAGAGACTCACACACATGTGCAACGCTGCCTCACAGAGAGACTCACACACATGTGCAACGCTGCCTCACAGAGAGACTCACACACATGTGCAACGCTGCCTCACAGAGACTGAAACACTTGCTATACTCGCTCACAGACACATACACACACTCTTGGTACACCTGCTCACAGAGCCCAACACATGTGCCATACTCCGTCACAGAGCAACACACACACACACCTGCTACACTCACTCACAGAGACGCGCACGCGCGCCACAATTGCACACTCAAACACAGTGACACATATATTCTCTACACTCGCTCACAGAGTCACATATATTTGCTACTCTTGCTCACAGAGCCCTACACGCACACGCTATACTCTCTCACAGAGCCTTATACTCTCGTGTACACAGGCACACACACACACACACACACACACACACACACACACACACACACACGCCCACACACACACACGCCCATGCTTCTGCTAGTAACACACAATGATTGAATTAACCGTGGATCACCACTGGTAAACCATGATTTAATCAACCAAGAATCATATAGCCTCGTCAACGTTTCACATATAAGATCGCAACTAACTATAAACTAGGAAAACACTACCAACGACAGCTGTTAACTATTGCCAGTAACGCACACTAGCAACGCAAACAACGTCAATGGTAACGATTCCCGATCATCCAATAGGAAGGGCATCGTTGCTTCTCTCCACTTCATGTTCTAACCATATTCCTGATACAAAATAATAACGAGTACTTTAATAAATTAATAACGCCGGATGGGGAAGTAACAGATGTGTACCAAAGTCTGAACGATGTGTACCAAAGTCTGAACCATGTGTACCAAAGTCTGAACGATGTGTACCAAAGTCTGAACCATGTGTACCAAAGTCTGAACCGTGTGTACCAAAGTCTGAACCATGTGTACCAAAATATCAATAACTGATATTTTACTAAAACAAAAACAAAACATTTACATTCAGACTTTTTTTTTATTAGTTTTGTTTTCATTGCAAAAGAAATTCACACAGGTTAAACACATAACAGTGTCACATACGGTCACAAAAACGGGAGAAAAAAATATTAACTTTTATTAAAAGTCTGAAAAAAAATAAACGTAAAAATGTATTTATGTTTATTTCACAACATAAAAGCTATTACTTCCTGCACAGCATACAATCTATTATATCCTGTAAATGTTTTTACAAGAAATCTATTATATCCTGTGAATATTTTACAGCATGCAAACTTTTACATCCCATAAATATTTTACAACACAAAAGCTTTTACACGCTGTAAATATTTCACATCTCGATTTCAGCTTTTACATGTAAATAATTCACAATATTAAAGCTATTACATGCTGTAAATAATTTACACCATGAAAGCTATTACTAACTGTAAATAATTCACAATATTAAAGCTATTACATGCTGTAAATAATTTATACCATGAAAGCTATTACTAACTGTAAATAATTCACAATATTAAAGCTATTACATGCTGTAAATAATTTACACCATGAAAGCTATTACTAACTGTAAATAATTCACAATATTAAAGCTATTACATGCTGTAAATAATTTACACCAAGAAAGCTATTACTTACTGTAAATATTCTCTATATCTGACCATTCCTATTCCTGTCTCGAACCAGTCTTCTCAAGAACACCCAAGAGGGTAACAGGAGGAGAAATTAAGGAGAAAACTAGGCCCTTCGTTTCACTTACGAGATGGAGAGTGAAGGTAAGTTGTCTTACCTTAGAAGAAAACAGTCTCCGAAGGTAAAGCTGGCTACCCCACTGCTGTCTGCACTAAGGGAACTGACAGAGGATTGTTCCTTGATAACTTGAAATCGTATTATCAGACCTGAGTGATATGATAGGTATAAGGGAACTGTTGTGGAAGACAATGATAACCCCGCCCTCAGATACAGCTCCCAGTTGATAGTATGTTGACGGGGAACTTTATTAAAGTCAACACGCAAGTGCACACGCTCGTGTGTGTACAAACACGTGAGTGCACGCGAGTGTGTGTGTGTGTGTGTACAAACACGCACGCGCGCGCGAGCACCTGACTGTCAAAGTGTGGCACCTTGCCCCTTAACGTAATAACGGCGCCATTACAAGAAGAAAAATCCTCCCCTGTTTTTTTCAGGAAAATCGCGAAATTGGAGGATAAAAGAGGAAATTGATAGTGAGGGGCGGAGATAGCGTCTGGAATGGGGAAGCAAATTGGCCGCTGGCAGAGAAGAGGGTTAATGAAGCTTGGGAAGAAGAAGAAGAAGCGATGGAGACACGGAGGTATGAGAGAGAGAGAGAGAGAGAGAGAGAGAGAGAGAGAGAGAGAGAGAGAGAGAGAGAGAGAGAGAGAGAGAGAGAGAGAGAGAGAAGACATTCGTAAGGGAAGTGTGTATAAAGAAATAAGGAAATGGGTAACACCAGAACCCTGATGTGAACAGGAAAGATAAATAAATAGATGAAGGGATAGGAGGATAAAGAGCGTGGGAGTGGAGAGACACGCAAGGGTCTTGGAGAAGAGGCGCCAGACACTGAGGGCATGGGAGAAGAGTAGTGTGGGAGGAGAGTAGTGTGGGAGAGGAGAGAGAGAGAGAGTATCCTGCAGAAGTCTATTTATATGAAGCATTATAGTTAGTGCCATGTTCACTCCCAGGTCTTTTTCTGCGTGCGTTTCAAGGAAGAAGTTTCCCTTTGTTCTGTTCCATCCTTTTGGTCACCTGGTACTTGTTCCTATTTCCATCACCTAACATTTGCTGGCGTTGAACTCTAGTAGCCATTTATTCGGGCCATCTTTGCAGCTTGTCTAAGTCATTTTGAAGTATCTTCCATTCCTCTTGTGTCTTGAATCGTCTCTTTCAATCATGTATCATTTACAACCATTGATATTATAGGACTCCACTCCTATAGTAAGATCACTAATATAAATAAGAAATAGAATAGGTCCTAGAACCAGTGCTTGAGGTACTTCGCGTGTTACTTTGTTACTTTAAAAATCTGACTTCTTCCCCCTCTCTCATTGTGACTCTCTGATTCGTGTTTGTAAGGTACTCTTATTACCGTTGTCAGTGCTTTTCCATTTAATTCTGCCTGCCTCTCAAGTTCATGTTGCGGTCTGTTATGTGGAACTGTGTCAATGACATTCTTTCTGTCTAGATAAACAAAGTTTTGTCTTATTTTTTATTCAATATCATAGAACTCCAGTAGATTTGTTAGGCATAATTCCCCCTTTCCCTGAAACCACGTTGGTACTTGTTTACATTCCTCATCGTCTCTAGGTGTTTAAATCAGCATAATCCATTTGAGTTACTTGTAGGAGATGCTTGTCATACTAACATGTAGTGTTGTACCTCCTCCCTATCTCCTTCCTTGTATAAATAAATAAATAATAAATAAATGTTTATTTAGGTAAGGTACATACATACAAGAGATTTTACAAAGTTTGTTGGGTTAATAGATAGAGCTAGTACATACAATGCCTAAAACCACTATTACGCAAAGCGTTTCGGGCAGTATATTGCAACCATCTTCACCATCTTCCAACAGCTGGACAAAATTCATTTCTTTATAGACTCATTAATCCCCAAAGCTGAGGTATACTGAAGGGCTACACAGCTTCTTTTAAAATCCATAGAGAAATATTATCTCATCCCATATCCTAATTTTCATTTAATGATGCTAATTGCAGCTTTATTGCCTCCACCATTTTCTCAAGATTTGTCAGTCTCTCTCTCTAGCGTTATCTCCTGTCCTAGCACTGGCAGCTGTTCTGGATCAGTCGTGAACACATCAATAAAACAATCATTTAACTTACAACAAATTTCTTTTTATTTTCTGAGGATTCTCTTCCCCTCTTGAATAATCTAGTGATTTGGTCATTCAATGTCCTTTTCCTTCGTATATGACTATGTAGTAACTTTGGTCGTTTCTTTTCTTTTGATTATATATCACTTTCAAAGTTTTTTTTTATATCTTCTTATGCTGACGTATTCGTTCCTAGCTCTGTTTCCTTTATACCTGTTTTATTCTGTTCTCTATATTTTTATCCACACTCTCCTGCTTTTCGTTTTAGTATCTTGGCTCCGTCTGTTGAACCCTAGATTGTTAAATTTTCTGTGGGTCCCCTTGATGTTTTGGCTTTGAAAGTTTCTTGTTGTCACGACCAGTAGTTTAGCTTCCCAGGTATCTATACCCCACATGTGGGGTCTTTGTTCTCCCTGTCTCCCTTTTCCATGGTTGAAGTCTCCCATGATTAACAGTCTGGATCATTTCCCTCCAAGGACAGAAGCTGCTCTCTCTTTTATATTAACGTAAGCTATATATTACTACTAACATTATTTTTTTGTTCTCCATAACTGCCATGGTGTCTGTTATGTAGTCAGTAAATCCTTCACAGACCGGAATATTCATCTCTTCAAAACTCCAGTCTATCCTGGAGGGAGCCGGTCGGCCGAGCGGACAGCACGCTGGACTTGTGATCCTGTGGTCTCGGGTTCGATCCCAGGCGCCGGCGAGAAACAATTGGCAGAGTTTCTTTCACCCTATGCCCCTGTTACCTAGCAGTAAATAGGCACCTGGGTGTTAGTCAGCTGTCACGGGCTGCTTCCTGGGGGTGAAGGCCTGGTCGAGGTCCGGGCCGCGGGGACACTAAAGTCCCGAAATCATCTCAACATAACCTGAAGATAACCAAGATCCTTATTAGCTGAGCCACTCATATTCCTTCGATTCCTTCCTTCCTTCTCTTTTCTTACTATATATTATTCCTGAGGAAACACCGCATTTGGTATGACTGTGTGTGTACTCCCTCTAGTTGTACTCACCTACTTGTGCTTGCGGAGGTTGAGCTCAGGCTCTTTGGTCCCGCCTCTCAACTGTCAATCAACTGGTGTACAGATTCCTGAGCCTACTGAGCTCTATCATATCTACATTTGAAACTGTGTATGGAGTCAACCTCCACCACATCACTGCCAAATGCATTTCCATCTGTTAACTACTCTGACACTGAAAAAGTTCTTTCTAACGTCCCAGTGGCTCATTTGAGTACTCAGTTTTCACTTGTGTGCGTGTGTGTGTGTGTGTGTGTGTGTGTGTGTGTGTGTGTGTGTGTGTGTGTGTATGTGTGTGTGTGTGTGTGTGTGTGTGTGTGTGTGTGTGTCCTCAGTTCCCCCTGCCTTACTTATGGACCTCACTATCACCCACTCCTTTTTTTTGTCGAGCGTCGCACTCCAAAACTTATGCTCCCAATTAGCCCTCTGGAATTACTTGGGGTGAAAATTAGATTTATTCGGCTCTAACAGCAATTGTCCTTTGGCCTTAATGACGTCGATCCAATTTGCTGTTTAGAAGTGTTTCTAAGAACATATTTGTACCAAATATTTCCGGAATCAATACTATTGTATTAACAAGAAATGCTTACAAATAAATCTCAGCTGCTATTGCATTATAGTTTAATGATAATCTTTGAGGTATTAAAAATTACTATAATAGATAAGTAAAATTATGTGAATAATCTAATTGAAGGGAAAGCAAATGTTTCGTAGAATAAGAAAGGTTCAAGACACCAGTAATTAGATCCCAAGAAGGTTCTTACAGTTCAGTGACTTTATGTACTAATTCTAGTTGTCGCACACACACACACACACACACACACACACACACACACACACACACACACACACACACACACACACACACACACACACACATGTATTCTGTGAGACTCTCTGTCTCTTTCTCTGTATCTGCCCATCAGTGTGTCCTATTCATTGTTTCCACCCCATACTTTTTCTCCTCTCTCTCTCCCTCTCTCTCTCTCTCTCTCTCTCTCTCTCTCTCTCTCTCTCTCTCTCTCTCTCTCTCTCTCTCTCTCTCTCTCTCTCTCTCTCTCTCGCTCTCTCTCTCTCTCCTTCTCTTCTCTTCTCTCATTATATCACTTGGAATGGTAATGGGGCTTCTATTGAAGCATTTAAAGATTGATTGATGAAGATTAAGCCACCCAAGAAGTGACACGGGCATGGATAACCCGTAATGAATTTAAAATGAAATAATCTCATTTTAAACGCTCCGTCATCGACGGAGCGATGTCAACATAAATAAAACTTAACCATGGCAATACTTCTTCGTCTCAAAAACGTCCAAAATATCACATCAACGAAAATAGATGTGTTTCCCCCGTGTTAAAAGAAGAGTTAAGGAACTGAATGCTAAACAAACTTGCAGTTAAGATATGCAGTGATCGCCAAGACAGTGATATTGCTAAAAAAAACTGAGTTTTGTGCTAATTACAGGAGGAAACAAGGAAAAAAATGGAATCACCGATCACTCTGCTATCTGGAAGAACTCCACTTGCTTGAGCAAGCCCGTGAGCTCTTGCTTGAAGGGATGTTACCTCCCTGGGAGGATGAACCATGTAAGACTATAATAAACGAGATGAAAATGTGAAAACATCCATCTTGATACCTCAAGAAATGAGACATAAGTATCTCGAGGAAATTAATAAAGAAGGCGGAAATGAAATGTATCAAATCCACACTAATGTAGTTTGACACATTTCTTACCTTGTTAATAGCATGGATACAGCAACATTCAATGTAACCAGGAACATCTTTCAAAAATAAAATGAGAAAGCCTGAATTGAAAACAAACCTCCTTAACACAAGCAGAGTTGACTTCTGTTGTCAATTAACATTTATATAACATGGCATTAACATTTATAGAAGCAGAAAAGACGCTGCAATCTGTACTGTAATCTAAAAGCCACACTACAAAGCCTTAGGAGAAATCAGACAGAAACCGGAGAGAGCTGTGAAAATACTAACCAATCAAGGAAGGGTGATTAAATTCCTGTGGATTCCCTTCCATGTTGGAATTTGTGGGAATGAACGAGCAGATGTGCTGACTGCTGAGGTTACTGAAGGAGACCATATTGAAGACTTCATTCCCAAGATTCTGCTACAAGTTAGAGGTATTATCAGGCAACATCGCCGTGATATGGTCACTGAGAAAAGGAGGACAGAAGAACAAATCAGTGACTTTGTACGCTGGTACAATGTGGTTGCAGCTGGCAATTCCAGTCATTATAGATGAAAGAGAAGTGTCCCCAGGAGAGAATTAGCAATAGCAAAAATTCGTCTTGAATACATATATCCATGGAGAGTCGAGATATATTTAACAGATAAGCAGCGGAGTTGTAGAATCTATGGTGAGACTGACGAACATCGCTTTGATCAGAGATTGATTGACTCTCTCCCCCGACAGATTATTTATGCTCATTAGCGAAAGCTAGAGCTTCAGGTATGTAGTGTTGAACATCGTTTAGAAAGACATTTCTGAACAAGGTTACAGGACATACTACCTTGTGGTAATCTGGCACCAACTCAATGGATTATGGCCCATCCCCTAGAGTACGTTCATGAAGATAATCTCTAATTAGCTGTAGAACCGAGCCTAGTGCTTCATACAAGAGAGCAGTCCATAGTGCTATAACCAAGGCCACCTGCATAGTCCCAGATGATCTTGGCTTATTCGAGTTGCTGGAGAACAGCAGCAGAACAGCAGCAGAACAACAGCAGAACAACAGCAGAACAACAGCAGAACAACAGCAGAACAACAGCAGAACAGCAGCAGAACAGCAGCAGAACAACAGCAGAACAGCAGCAGAACAACAGCAGAACAGCAGCAGAACAACAGCAGAACAGCAGCAGAACAGCAGCAGAACAACAGCAGAACAGCAGCAGAAGAACAGCAGAACAGCAGCAGAACAGCAGCAGAACAGCAGCAGAACAGCAGCAGAACAACAGCAGAACAGCAGCAAAACAGTCGTAAAGTCTCAATTAAAGAAACAGTATTGCCGATCACGGAGTATGATAAATAAACAAAAGCTTGTCATTTGCTGTTAAGAGTTATTCATTTTTTGGAATGAAACTACATCTCCCATCTTCTTAAAGTAGAGCCACGTTCCTTTCTGTCTGTCTGTCTGTCTCTCTCTCGTGAATATGTATGTTACTGACATGGCCAGAAATATTGAAATGCAAAATTAAAGTCATAAATGTGTTCTTATTTATTTACAAGACTTAAAAACCTAGAGTCCCACTAACACTCAAGAACGCCATTCACTTAACTGTATACATATTTTCAACGTTGACTCCAAGAGGCACAAAGCCGCTCACATGATAGTCTTTGAAATAGTCTTTGAGAGCTCGGCTGGACTCTCCACACACATCTCTTCAACACACAGGGACGTTAAGCTCTTCTACTTTGTTTGGCATTTACTGGAGAGTTTTAACCCAATTCAAATTGAGCGCAAAGCTGCCCTTCAAGCGCTTATATGTGCAGGGAAATGGCTTCGTTTAATGTCCCAAGTCCTCGCCTCGGCAGCAATTGAAATATCCTTGCAGAGAATAAGTTAAAAACAATGTGCTTGAATATATATATATAACTCATTTACATACATATATATATATATATATATATATATATATATATATATATATATATATATGTCGTACCTAGTAGCCAGAACTCACTTCTCAGCCTACTATGCAAGGCCCGATTTGCCTAATAAGCCAAGTTTTCATGAATTAATGTTTTTTCAACTACCTAACCTACCTAACCTAACCTAACCTAACTTTTTCGGCCACCTAACCTAACCTATAGAGATAGGTTAGGTTAGGTTAGGTAGGGTTGGTTAGGTTCGGTCATATATCTACGTTAATTTTACTCCAATAAAAAAAAAATTACCTCATACATAATGAAATGGGTAGCTTTATTAATTCATAAGAAAAAAATTAGAGAAAATATATTAATTCATGAAAACTTGGCTTATTAGGCAAATCGGGCCTTGCATAGTAGGCTGAGAAGTGAGTTCTGGCTACTAGGTACGACATATATATATATATATATATATATATATATATATATATATATATATATATATATATATATATATATATATATATACATATCAATGGAAACTGATATATATCACTCAGTTCGAACTGAGTGATGTTTTCTCCCTTAACCAGCCTGAAGCTCTCGATCCACGCCATCAATAACCTCCTTTTTGATATCCCGCTATCGTATTTTACGTCAACACTTGGCATCATCTCTACCATCCTTCTCTCACTTCTGTGACTTCCACCACAAACACCCCCTTACTAAAATAACCTCCGTCAAACCTCTCAACGTCTGATACAAGATAACGAGACGTAGACCGATGGAGATAACATGTCAAAAGTCAGCCTCCGAACCTGGTATATTGATTCAAACTGAATGCCCAATAACGATAAGATTATTAGAACATACGAATAATAGAAACTGCAGAAGGCCTATTGGGCCATATGAGCTTCTATTTATATCCACCCAAACTCATTCAAATATATGTCTAACTGACGCTTGAAACAATCAAGGGATCACATGTCTGTTATGTTAACTGAAATTCTGTTCCACAAATCGAAAGCTCTGTTCCAAACCAGTATTTACCCAGGTATTTCCGAAATCTAAACTTATTCAATTTATATCCACTGTTTCGTCTTCCAATTTTGTGATGACATATTCAATGCCTTATTAATATCTCCCTTGTTATGTTCATTCATCCTCTAATGCACTTCAGACTTGTCAACCCTAACTCTTCGCCTTTCTTGAAATCGTAAATTAAGCTTTTTAATCTCTCTTCATATGAAAGGTAATTTGTACAAAGCCACAAGGGCCGTGACGAGGATTCGAACCTACGTCCGAGAGCATCCCACACGCTGCCTTAATCGACTGAGTCGATTAAGGATGTCTGGGATGCTCTCGGACGCAGGTTCGAATCCTCGTCACGGCCCTTGTGGATATGTTCAATTAATGCATCACGCAATTGTGATTTCTGGGTGTAAGGTAATTTGTAATTTGCAGGATTAACTTTGTCATCCTAAGCTGGATACGTTCAGGTGAATTTATGTCCATTCTATAGTATGGAGACCAAACAATTAACTGCATAATCTGAAATCCTAAGAAGTGTTTTAATGCTAACAATTACAAAAATAAATCCCAGCATCCTATTTGCCTATTTTGAACATTTTGGTATGTTTTTTGGGGCTTTAAATGTCTGCTATTCATGGAACCCCCCTTTTTCATAATCAGACTTCACAATTTTAATATTCTCCAGCAAGTATTTGTTAATGATGAATAAAAGTGCAGAGATTAAATCAAAGGAAATATGATTGTTGGCGAGAAGATGAAGCAGGGTAACTGTAACTTTGAGACGAGAGAGCCCATCTCCTTCCCCTCCCTCACACACACACACAAGCGCGAGAGATCTTTGAGGTAAATTCAATAAACAGCTTCAAAAGGCAATACCCCGAGAAACAGGAGGAATGAAAGTCATTTCATTAACTGACCAAGAGATGGAAAGACGGAACTACGCAGTGATTGCCTGACTCTGTAAACACAATTACGAGAGTATAAAACACACACACACACACACACACACACACACACACACACACACACTGCTAAAGCAGTGCTCAATAACGTTCGTCTGCTCTCTGAAAACGTTACTAAAAATAGTTGTAATTCAATCGGTTGTGAAGTAACAAAACTATCACTAGAAGTATACATCAACAGGATAACATCAGCTGCGTGTGCAAAGCCTGACAATAAGCCTAACTCACCTGGGCAACAATTCTCCGAAAGATAATGTAAACTCCTTGTTTGCCTCAATGCAAAATCGCCATCTGACAAAGCAAAACTGGAGATATTCCAAGAGTTCGCTACAAGACAAGGTCTCTGATCCCTAAGAACTGAGCTACGAGGAAAGGCTCAAACAACTAGCCCTGACCATTCTGAAACAGACAAGGTAAAGAGGGGACATGATCACACCATACAAGATTCTAAGTGACATTGGCAATGTGGACAGCCGAAACGTATAACATGAACAGGACAAGAATTAAACCACATTGGTAGCAGACATAATCCCAAATGAGCCACACGAATGTAATGAATAATATCTTCGCATTGACCGTCAAATCAATTCATAATTTTAAGAATCTTTAACAATGAGAGACTATCTGTCTTTTTATGTATTTGTTAATATCTAAGTTTGGAAAGCCAGACGGTTATGGCTAGTCTCACACAGCTTTCCACGATGAATTGCGATCGTGAAACGAGTGTCTGAGTGATAGCGGGTCATCTCTCATGCCCATCTTTAAGTAAGGTTGATTCCTTAACCATTGACTCTTATGAAGTCTGAAGTTGGTGGTTTGACTGACCATAGAGAGGTTTCCATCCGGCTTCTTGACTGTAATTGACGCTTAATCAACGTTGAAAAAGTTAATGCAACACCGATGACGTTGATTCAAAATCGATTCAACATCGATAATGTTGATTGAACGTAACTTGAGCATGTTTTGCACCCTGGAAGAGAGAAGGGGGAGTAATTAAGGAAGAGGGAGAGAAAGAGAGGAAGAATTGAAAGTAGGAAGTGAGGATGGGATAGATGGTGGGAGGGAGAGAAGAGTAACAGAGACCCGAGCACCGCCGGCAAACCCCCAATAGTAGGCATATATAAAGAGTTTCAAAAGTCATTGGGGTTAGAGACTGAAAGGCGCGGCCCAGGAGCTAAAACTCTTTCTAAAACACATAGGAGTAAATACATACAATCGAATATACACAAAATACATTGATCAAAACAAGCCATTGGAATAATGCCTCTTGTTGTCTTCGGTAAAAAAAGAAGCAACAGTGTCCAACCAAATAGAAAAAGCAGTTGAGTAATTAAGCTACGCAAGATATAATATCACTATCCTCGCCAGCAGGTCCACTCGGGTTCGAGTCCATGCAGGGAAGGACGACTGAGTATCGATCCATAATGGCTAACTCTCTGTTCACACATGGTTGTAACCCATCGGCGGATCGTGTTCCAGGGAAACCTACATGATCGTGGCATAGGATGTGATGGAGGAAGGAAGGATTTATCAGGGGAAAGCACCAAGCCATTAGACTATATAGCACTGGGAAGGTGTCAGGATAAGGATTTGGGATGGAAAGAAGGGAAGAAATGGTGCCCAACCACTTGGACGGTCGTGATTGAATGCCGACTTGCATGAAGCGAGACCGTCGCTCTACCGTCCAGCCCAAGTGGATGGACATGTGATGGAGGAAGATGAAGATCTAAGCTTGCTACCAAGAGTCAGAAGTCCTCTCCTGTACCCACCTGAGTACAAATACAAACATGTAATAAAAAAGTACTGAAGAGATACTATGTTTTAGTATTAAGTTCATACACATTGGTCGAAATGTCAGTGTAAAAAAAAAAAAAATAAGCTGTTCATAGTTTCAACTTAAATAAAGAAACATATAGAACAGCCAGAGAGAAAAACTCCCCTTAGGAATTCGCAACACAATGAAACACCTCAGGTGAAGTAAAAACACAAGAGAGGAATTTCTAATAAAACACGTAACATCCCCTCTGTGGATCAACCGGTCCTGGTGGGTTACGTGTACACACTGGCTGCCCTTCCCTTCCCCTTACATGCGACCCTTAGCCTCTAACTTGCAACCCTCAGCCCTTGCAACCCTCAGCCCTTGCAACCCTCAGACCTCTAACCACCCACATCCTACCTCAAAACAGTCTAATACGAATACATGCTTCCACAACATCACGACTCTAACTGCAGCTACCAACATAAAGCTTAATCCTTCACTTACCTCCACACAAACACACAGTAACTGGCCAACAACAAAACAATCCTCACTCTCAAACTATTTACTCTTCTCACCATCAAAGAATCGGAATCGTGGGTGGAATGTTTCCGAGAGAGGAATTATCAGTTTTTACATGATTCAAATGATTCTGATATTTACACTGAATATGATGAGGCAGAGAAGTCGCAATATCACAATTTAAAGATATTTTATTTTGGCAATTAAATGTAGTTACAAAAATATTATGGTAATTGGCCAAAGATCAAACCTACTGAAGCTGAAGTGAGAAATCTATGATGGCATTGTGGAGTATTGTATATGTAATACTGAGGGAATTTATCATAAATTGAATCGTACTGAGGGAATCATAAATTAAGTGAATGATTGATCACATTATAGACTGTCATAATGATATAATTTTGCATTTTACATCTGTTGTATAAACTCGAGAATTCATGTTTTAAATTGAAGGATATAGACAAGGTGGATATAAAAGAGTTTTTAAGCTCAAACTCATAAGGGTTTTTAAACTCATAAGGCCAAAATCCAGAACAAGATTCCCACATCCAATATCATGCTCCTCCACTTTTCTATAATCAGTATTTAAGGCACTGCTGAAGAATAAGTATATACTGTAATAATTGGTTTACACTATTGATTATAGATATATTGGATCTTTTTTGTTTTAGATATTCAGTCTTTTTTATGCCAAGCTGCGAGACCTTTTAACATCTGTATTTTTCAAGATGTGTGTAAGTGACATTTGTATTTATCGATTCAAATAATCTTCTCAGAAGGTAATTAGCCGATAGTGCAACCCGTCCTCGGACCAAGTCCATTCCATCCAGCGGTCGACCCCAAAAACCAGTTCATAAATTTTAACATGCTGTTCATTCAAAAGAGGAATTTTATATAATATAAATTAATATTACTTTATATTAGCATATTGTACATATTTAGGCACTGGTTAGGATAGGTATTTAGGTTCTGTTCTCGATTATTTGTATTTGTAGTACGTGGGTGAAGCATTTACAGCGTTGTGAATCGAACAAAATTCGTCAGTGAAGCATTTGTTCCGGAAGTGTTCGAACGTCATCAATTGTGAGTCGTGTGTAAAACCGTTTTCATTCATAAACAGGGGGTTTGGCGGGTGGATGGAATGCACTTTGGGTATTTGTTTCGAGGACGAGCTGTTTATTTAGTGGCAAGGAATCTGTCCAATTCACACATCTAATCCAAATTTGCAAGCCTCAACAAATAGCTCATCTGTACAAACTAACTCAGAGCCAGATTTGCCAAATTATATCGTATTTTATTGTGCTCGAAAATTAGTTTTATATTAATCTCAAAGTAATTTCCGTGTGTAGTTCTCTGTAAAGAAATAAACTTAAAGAAATATACTTACATCAAAATTACAATTGCGAAAATCTCTTCAATTCCAACTCATATGGAACCTTCATGTCCTTTGAAACCTGCTGAATGTGTTCCTTTTTTAAAACATTTTGAGATAAAGGAAAAAATAGCATAGAATCAAAATTAATACTATACAGAATAATAATGAATATTAGATTATAGAATTAATAGCAAATTTGCTCTATGGTTGAAGGTATACATTTTATTATGCAAATGCTATCTTAATATATCTTATGAGATAGATATAGTTAAGTTGGAGACGAGGAGTCACAATAACGTGGCTGAAATATGTTCACCAAACCACTCACTAGAAAGTGAAGGGACGACGACGTTTCGGTCCAGGGCGGACCGGAACGTCGTCGTCCCTTCACTTTCTAGTGTGTGGTTTGGTCAACATACAGTTAAGTTCATTTATTATGCACCCCATACCTATCTTGTGGGAGGTAATGGACCCCCCACCCCATAAAATGAACAAATGGGGTGTGTGTGTGTGACCCCCCATACTCAGTCTGTAAGCGGTAGTGGACCCCATACTCGTCTGTGAGCGGTATTGGACCCCACGCCCATCTTGTGAATGGTAGTGGACCCCATACCTATCCATGCCGTGAGTGCTAATGAAGAAGGTTACAGAACTACATAATGGGTTCACAGACTGAATTCCAAAGCATATTACAGCATTAACGAGCTACCTGTGTAATATGTTAACATAACTAATTTAACCAAATATTCCTAATTTATCAGACTACTACCACCTTGGTCTCAAGTGGCCCTAACACAGAGAGTTACTGTTAATTGAACGTATTACATACAATTTTAATTTGCCATACATAAATTCAATTTGTTTCTCAATTTGACGAGACTTTCCTGCCACACTGAATAGTTCCCAGATTAATAGAGCCAAGTGATTAATCACTTTCATTGCGCTTACAAATGCGTATAAAGAGCTAGGTAATCGACATTACTCCCCCCAGTTTTCCGTTAGGGACGGGGGGGGGGGCTATTAATTAACACAGGGACTCTTCAGAGGACGGGCTATTTACCTCCCGTTGGCATGGAAGAAGATTGATCAGCTGCTGGCTATATGAATTTACAGGGCTCGAAAAAGAAATATTTTAAGGCTCCACGTACTCTAAGGAATATGTGTTTATGTACATTTGAATTAACTTATTTAATTTTTACTCTATGAAATGTTTTACAACTGAATTTGATCCGTCATCGCCTTTAGCTGTCACTCGGGTTGGAAAACATTGAAAGTTGATGAGAACTGAAGAATTTAATAATATTTAGAATGACACGTGTCCATTCATGCCACCAGCAACACCACCCACCAGACAAGGACGCCACCAGCACCACCATCCACTGGAAAATTTGAACAGTTAAATATTCATATATACCACACAAGGCCTATCGTGTACTACGCGATTTTGAACAGTCACACATTTCCAAATTTACCTCAATGTGAGTGTCTTAACTCTGAGACTTTTATGTCTTGTTGACAGGTGTGCGTAATTTTTTTTTATCTCTACTCAAATAATGTGTTAAACACATTTTTATTTATTTACTATTCTAATTCTTCAAGAATAACGTTTTGTAAAAGGATGTAAATGACACGTATTGAAGGTAGAAAGTGTATTTGTTGAATGTTAATAAAGCATAGCACTGTTTCACATTTTGAATTATAACTAAGCATTTGGACATATGCTAGGGTAAATTATTAACTCATAATTCCAGGATTTCAAAAAATGTGTCAAAACTAATGAATTATCTGTATTATTATTAACTATCAAGCGAAGGAATGTACAAACAGGATCTCATTATTATTGTAACGGGCCTCAATTAACTTTAATACAGAGAAATGTTTATGAATTAAACACAATATGCACCCCAGGGGCACCGCTCTCTGGCCTGAGGTTAACAGATAGTCTCTCCCACAGCACTGTTCTGAGGGATTATGTAGGAGTCGCTCCTCTCTCTCTCTCACACACACACACACACACACACTCTCTCTCTCTCACACACACACACACACACACACTCTCTCTCTCTCTTTCTCTCTCTCTCTCTCTCTAGTCTCATATCAAGAATACGCTTAATATTCCTTGGTTTTCTTAATATATTTCGGCTAGCACTGTCCTATTCAACGAATGAATTGTTGATTATCAGAGAAAAAGATCTTCGGGTAGAGAGAATCCACCAGCCGGAAATGTTAACCGAGAAATACATCGACGGCCGACCGACTCTACTCAACAAAGGATCATTTTCCGTCACTTACAAATAAACATAACATCTAAATATTGTTAATTTCCATAGGTAACTGGTAGCAGTGGTTCTCTGAAATGTAACCAATTAGCTGGGATTCCAATTATGATGTGCAATATCAAATCATCCAGCGAGTATCATTCTGAATCTTGGAATTATTGTCAGTATGTGAACGGTATATTCTAATCAATATATATAATCTATTGTTTGTTTATCTATCCGTCTAAAGTGGAAGGTCAGATGCATATGGCTAGCCTCACCAAAATTTTCAGGTTTAAAGGTAAATTAAAAGGGAATATCATAGAGAGGTCCTACTTGAAAGGGTGTTGGCCGCAATGTGCATCTTTCACGAGGTCTGGGCAAGTGAAATGTTATGCTTTGAGTCCGTAGACTTCAAAATACTGAATTCAGATATTGAAAAGTAAAATATGTGTTGAAATGAGAGAGTTGCATTTTGGGTGCAAACTTATGGCTAGAGTGTTGTTGATAGTGTGAAGATAAAATGGTTGCAGTGATGTGGAAGGGAGGGGGGAGACAGGAAAGTTGTTTGAAGGGGGAAACAGGAGAGTGTGAAGATATCCCAATCTCCCAATCCCTCCCAATCTCCTGCCACATACACCCGGTATGTGGGGAGGAGATTGGGAGGGTGTGTGTTAGGGGAAATAGAGAGGGTGTGTGTTTGGAGAGATAGAAAGGGTGTGTGTTTGGGGAGATGAGGAGGGTGTGTGTTGGGGGAGGTGGGGAGGGTGAATGTTGGGGAGATGGGGAGGGTGTGTGTTGGAGAAGATAGTGAGGATGTAATGTGAGAGTCGGCGAGGGTGAATATTGGGTAAACAGGGGGGGAATTTGGGGGGGAGGGAGAAAGAGAGAGAGACAGAGAGAGAGAGAGAGAGAGAGAGAGAGAGAGAGAGAGAGAGAGAGAGAGAGAGAGGGTGCGTTCTAGAAAATGTGTAAAGTGTGTGACGATGGAGAGGGTGTGTTTTTTTCACAGTGATGTGTACAGAAGATAGCCAAAGTGATGTGGAGGTGGAGGGGGCAGGGAGACAGGGAGGATATGTGTAAAGTGAGAGAGGGAGAGTGCGTGGAGGAAGATCTGGGTACCGTGACGACCTGGGCACCGCCGGGTAACCAATCTACCTGTTTTTATATAACAACGAATCAATGAGTATGGAGATACACTGTTGCATTTATTGTCAAATTTATTTGACGATATTTTTTGTTGGGTAATTATTGGTGAGTGAGGACCAGTCGGAACGCACCATGAAACGACCTCGCTTAAATCATTGAGTTTCCACAATTTCCCCTCACAGTGTGAGGACCCTCACAGTGTGAGGACACGTAGGGTGAGAGAAGATGAATAATGTTAGTCATAAATAATGGTGATTCAACTCATACGCTTGCTGTACTACAGTGTACTACAGTGTTCTACAGTGTACTCCAGTGTACTATTACAGTGTGTTGTTCTAAATTACCTTTAATACACAATTATCTCTGGCTTGCTACTGCCATCGGCCCATAGTTCCAGGCATCAGGTGAACATGTACCTAATGGGGCACACTAAACAAAAGCACATTGATGTGTTCACTGGAAACACAAGACAATAATATATCTATGATCAAATATCAACAACATACAATGGGATCGAACTAGCATCCCAGGAGTCCAGGAGTAAAATTAATAGGTTCGATATTGGTTCGATATCAGTTCGATACTGGTTCTGGTAACAGGGTTGGCGATTTGTAGAACCAATTACGACGTTACATAATATAAGTAGGATCCTATAATTGTTTCAAGCGTAGATTAGACATATATATGAACGAGTTTAGGAGGATGTAAATAGGTGATGCCTCGAATGGGCCAATAGGCCTTGTGCAGTTATTAATCATTGCCCTTATATTTATTCTGAATGCAATATTAAGTTCTCTTTGCTTTCTTACGTGTGTCCAGGACATTTGTCTATGTCTTAATAAGGGTGTCATCAAGAGATATCTAACACGAGAAACATACAAGGATTAACAAGGACTATTTTCCTAGAACTGTCTTTTTGTTGCTAAATGCCTGTTTTCTCTCCATGGAAAGTTTGGAATGTGTAGTACGGCTAAATCATTCTCTTCTATTATACATTATTTGGTCTGCTGGAATTGTAATTATGATGCTTGGACATCGAGCGATGTCTCATAACCAAATCTCATTAAATCTAATTTATCTTCATCAGCGAATACATTCCCACATTAGCCTACAATACATCCAATTCTATCACTTTCACTGCATAATACATCACTTTCCATCACATATACTTCTCTATTTTCGATTACTTTTTCTGTCAGTTTTTATCTTGCAACAGTGACTCATTTTCATTCAATTCATTCGCGTTATATTTGGCAACTTCAACTTTGGCAAACATCTTCACTGAATGACATCTTTGATCTCCTAGGAAAATAAGTTCCATTTCATCATGTTAAAGTCATTCATTGTTACAACCAATTGTATTTAGTATTGAATTTTGATTGATGCCAATCACACCTTAAGCGGCATATTATTGACACCATTTATATAAAACACCAATTTAAGCCATTTGTAACAAAAAAAAAATAGAACACACATGATATTAAAATAATCTCAACTTGGTTTTCATATTGACATTTCTTGTCAAGAGTTACATATTTTTGTGCGTCCAAAGTGCCCTTCGGCCTCACCAACTTCTCTTCTAACTAACTCTAACTTCTCTTCTAACTCCAGACAGGCGACTACCGTCACCTGTTATTCGGCTCCAGAGGCCACTTTTGTTACACCTCTTCTAACTTTGTTCTAACTTCATGTCATCAGCCACTTTTCTAGAGAGATGCGCCAAGTTGGGAGCTGACATTTTCCTGAATTGATGAATTATCTATAAAAATTTATAAACCAGTTAAATACTTTACACAGGATTTTGATAAATGCTTTGAAGTAAGAACGTCTTTTTTTCGAAGAAAGCTCCGGTTTTACTAGGTGTTTCAAGATCGTTGACAAGCACTTTGTGTTGTATTAAACCATTTATGTATATTGAGAGCTGTTTCTCTCGATAATTATATATAAAATCGTAGAACTTAAGAATAACTGAAGCTGCAGAGAACCTAAAGCCCACCAATACGAGACAGCTCATATATAAATATATATGAATGAGTTTGTATTGATATAAATATGTCAGACCTACCCCAGAAACAATCCAACGTTCTTACGACTAGTATGTTACCTAGCAATTTGTTCCATAAACTCTACAACCCTCTTTCAAACCAGTATTTACCCAGGTCTTTCCTGTATCTACGCATTGACTGTTCAGTTTAATTTATATATCTACTCAATATTAATGTATAGATATTAATCTACCTTGTAAATTTAAAGATAGATTTTGATCTTAAAGATAATGATAGATTTTTAAAGCCTTTTCTACTCGTCTCAATGTCACAGACGTATATATCTAACCTGTTCTCACGATATTAGAAACATTAAAGTTATTTTGCTTAACCATGATTCACAAACGTAGGCAATATATCAAATTTTATCACGTCAATGCTCATTAATGATTTAAGTTCAGTAAAACACCGGAATTTTGGTGTTAGTTAACTGAGAAGACAAGTTTATTTTTCTCAGTGTTGACTTTAATCCATATCTCTATTAGGGGAATAATGTATACCTAAAGATTAGAAGTATATATGAACTTGGACTGGATATACCTGCATGGAATCTCCAAATTCCTAGTGGGTTCAGGCGGACTCCAGGGACCAGATTCACGAAGCAGTTACGCAAGTACTTACGAACATGTACATCTTTCCTCGATCTTTGACAGCTTTGTTTACATTTATTAAACAGTTTACAAGCATGAAAACTTCATAATCAACTGTTGTTATTGTTATAAACAGCCTCCTGGTGCTTCGGGGCTCATTAACTGTTTAATAATTGTAAACAAAGCCACCAAAGATTGAGAAAAGATGTACAGGTTCGTATATGCTTGCTTTGTGAATCTGGCCCCAGGCTGTTTAACCTTTAGCATATCGTGCTCCCTGGGTACGTGTGTGTGTCTAGGATGACCAGGGACGCTGAATCGAACCCCCCTCCCCCCCCCCCCCGTTCTGTATATATGATTTTTGTGTTAATAACTTTTGCGATTTATGGCTATTAAAGCTGTCGAATTGAAACTCAACTTGTCACTTAAGCTTTGTCACTCTGGCTTTTCCTACTGTGATCAATGACGTCCAGAAAACGAATTTTGTAGCAAACTGTCCCTCTTGCATTAATCTTTTATCCTGGCTCATTGATTAGCTGACAACTGTCATGGATAAAACTAAGTTGGTGGGAGTGTGTGTGATATTGCTTTTTCATTTTTTTCCAGTTAATCTTTTCTTATGTGTTTTTATATTTAAGTTATTCTTCTCTTTTGACAAGATTTTTAGACCTTTTGTTATTGCTTTTTAATTCTGATTTTTTTTATGTATTTTTCTTCGCAAATTTATTTAATCTAAACACTCTGGAGTCACGTCTACTGCTTATTATAGCTCGTATAATGAAACAGTTACATTAATGTTCTCAGTGATTATCTTTAGTTCTCTTGCATGAGAGTTCCTGGTTCATGTTTCCAGTTCTCATACTTCTCTCTGGTCATTACAGTAAATGTTACTGCACCGTAATGGTGGCTAAGAGAGAGTGTTCTTCCAGACGTCACTGGGTTTCTTTCAATTGCATACTTACACCATGCAACTACATCATACTTACAGTGACCCGGGTTTTGACAGATAAATGTTATATCCCACAATGTAATACAATTTTTGGTTCCAGGGTACTAAGTGGGGTTTTTCCTGATTGATTATTCCTTCAAAGTATAGGAAATGGTGATTATTTCCTCCCTCTAACCTTTCTTTTGATCTTTGTCTTACACGTCTTGATGGGACCTGAAGGCTGTCGACTTATGAAACAATGCCTTACACCTCTAGGTAAGGAGTCTGCAGTATTCGAGGATCTTCAGGACGTATTTCCTAAGCTGTTTTAAGAAAAGGTAAAAACAAAGTTAGAGGAGTAATAAAAAGCCATTTTGTGTACTTTGGAGGCAAAAGTAATCAGAAAATAATTTTTACTCCGAAGAGAATATGTTCCATGGGTTATTTATGTGCTTTTTACTAACAACGATTAAGTCAAATTGGCTTTTAAGCGGGCCGTCATGGAATGACCCTTCGTGCATGGCAGAAGTTATATCTTCGGAACAAAAATTTTGTTTAAATATAATACAAATATATTTAAAAAAAAATTAAAACAATTACTCATTCTTCCACAAACGTCTTCTGCGATCCATACAAGTAATTCGCATTCTTAAAGAGGTCAGAGTTCTTCAAATGAGTTCTTTATCCTATTTGAGTGTGTCTCAGGCAGATAAACCATGTTTAAATAACATTAAATGAGCATTATCAACATTTGTTTATTGTTATATCAACGTAGTTCATCCAGTTTTGCCCGGAGGAATTACCTTCCCATCCTTTTTGTTTTGTTTTGTTTGTCTGTTGTAGTATTTCGAAGTCGTGGTTGCATCAACACTGTTTGGAATGTTTGGATTCAGCTCAAGCTTCTGCTTGTTTCAGGCTGTTTTACTTGCCTTGTGTCAGCATGCTGGGTTGCGTCTAATTTAGATGATAAACATAATAACATGATTAGTAGATCATGGTCTGTGGATCGACTAGTTTATGCTGAATCGTCAATAAAAGACTTTTTCTGTCAGTGTGAGTGGAATTCTCGAACATTTGAAGAACAGGCATTGCATAAAAATCTGTGCCTGTTGTGTCGTAGAGTGAAAGTAGCGAGTTGTTCAACAAAGAATTCAGTGACTAGACTCCTGTCCATTTATCCTGTCATTAGTCGACTGTGTACATTTTTTGTTCATTTAATACTTACAGACAGTCTCAGTATGACCGACTGATAGAATAAGACAACCTTTAGCATGATCATGGCAATCAATTGCTTATTAATTATTTGCAACAGGTTAAACACCGTCAAGTGTTGCTGAACTGTTGTTCAAGAACTAATATATATATATATATATATATATATATATATATATATATATATATATATATATATATATATATATATATATATATATATATATATATATATATATATATATATATTTATAGTCAGAATGTGAATGGATCGAATACTATTTTAAGAGTACTCGCTGAAAGATCATGAATTCCTCAGGCGAAAGTTTTTTAATTAAAGCCCGGAATTAAAGTTGAAAGTCGAGAAAGCTGTGTCTTAGGTCCATCGAGGCCTCGACATTCAAGATATCTGCATCACAAATAACTTTTAGATAAAAAGTTCTCCCAGAGGATGGTGTGAGAACCTCAGAGGATGGTCTGAGATTATCCCAGTGGATGGTCTGAGATTAAACACTGGGACTCAATTCTTGGATCTTGGATTTTCATCGATTTTAAGCAACAGCTCCTGGAATCTGAGTGATGTAATAGAGCGCCATAAATAGCCTTGTAATCACCTTGTAAATAATCTTGAAATCCCCTGGATGTGCTTATGGTGGTTGAGATTCATCTCTTTGATCCCGCCTCTCGACAGTCAATCTAATGGTGTACAGGTTCCTCGGCTTTTTGAGCTCTATCATATCTACATTTGCAATTCTTTATTCAGTCCGCATTAACACATCATTTCCTGATGTTAGTAAATTTCATTAATTAACTACTCTGACACTGATAAAGTTCTTTCTAATGTCTCTGTGTCTCATTTGGGTACTCAGCTTCCAAATGTATCCCCCTTGTGTACGAGTACCATCCGTGTTAAATAATCCATCCTTATCTACCCTGTCAATTCCCCAGAAAATATATACCTAACCTAGGTAGGTAATCCTACCTAACAGGATAGTGAGAAAGACAATGTTAATTTAGGTCAAGTCAATTAATTAGAACTATGAACATTTTATCTATGAAATTGAACGTTCCTGTTTATCTTAATTGTTTAAATATGAATTAAACTAAATATTGGTTCAGATTACTTAGAAACTCAAGTTATTAGGTATGGCCCATATATCTATATATTTTTTCTTAGCCACACTCATGACGAATATACACTTATATACAAATAAATATCTATATACATAAATTAATAAAATAACCAACTTCTCCTTCCAGAGCTAAAGAAAAAAAATACGAACCAGAATCTAAAAAAAATCTCAGTTAGTGTACCGGAAAATTCTTGCCACGGCTTTGATGGGCTTCAATTACGAGAAGAGAACCGCCATGAGACAGGAATCCTCCCACCCTCTCGCTCCCCTCCTTATTACCTCACACGTCCTCATAACTCCTCCTCACGACAGATATTTACTACGTCTCTCCTGGGATAAGACGGGAAGGTGCTTGGCGCCCCAGGCAAGGAGGGACAGGCAGCGGTGATAGAGAGAGAGAGAGAGAGAGAGAGAGAGAGAGAGAGAGAGAGAGAGAGAGAGAGAGACAGAGAGAGAGAGAGAGAGAGAGAGAGAGAGAGAGAGAGAGAGAGAGAGAGAGAGAGAGAGAGAGAGAGAGAGAGAGAGAGAGAGAGAGAGGGAGAGAGAGGGAGGGGGAAACTAAAGAGTTGCATTCATCATCCTTTTATGAAAGGTTATCTCAGGGCTGGATGACGGGGGAAGATGGGTGTTCGTCAGTGGTGGTCGAGGAGGTATATAGCTGCTTGGGGTAAGTATAGTGTAGTCGAGAAGGGGGAGTGAGAGTTGTGAGGGTATTGTGAGTGTATCTTCCCACCCCTCATACCCTGGGAAGCACGGTATGAGGGGAAGTATGAGGGTGAACTTCACCCTCACATCAATCACACTAGGGTGACTAATAGGAGATTTCACAGATCAATCTATCCTCTACAGTTGTCTTACGTGCTATTCATGCCCATGTCACCTCTTTATCAATCAATCGAGTTGTCACAACGGAAATCAAATCAAGTTCTAAATTGCTCGAACCTGAATTAGCCTATGTACCCACGCAATGAAAACGGGGCTGTGAGCCGCTTATGCTTAGAGAGAGTTGACGTAGAGGTACATCATATTTGGTCCGTTGGGGCATACTGACCTTAACATTCGAGGTTAAGGAGGATTCACCACCTTAACCACCATTGGAGAGGAGAGAGGTGGTCAAGGCAACTAGCTGACCGGTCGTGAGGTCTTAGGCTGTTAATAAGTGACATTTATTATTGAGGAAGGAGGCACTTGGCTGCAAAATAATTAAACGAATGTCATTGACGAAAGTTACATTAGAACAACGTTATTATTATTATTATTAACATCTTTATTGACAAAATTAATTAGAACAACGGGTGTTATGGTGAGATAGACAACACTGTTGCCATCTCTTGAGGATGAGGTTGACACGTTGAAGGGTTAAGGCTTCTCCAATGAGGTAGAGGAGAGCTGGCAACACTGTGGTGCTGAATGATAACGGACAAGTTGGCTATATAAACAACGGTGCTGGATGATAACGAACAGGTTGGCTATATAAACAACGAAAGGACTCGTTGTTTTATCCTGTATAGGATCCTGTAAATAGGGGATGCGGGAGGGAGGGGAGGGAATCATCAGGAGAAAGTGCCAATCCATTACGACTATATAGCACTGGGAAGGGGTCAAGATAACGATTTTGGACGGGACAGGGAGGGGGGGGGGAAGGAATGGTACCGAACCACTTGGACGGTTGGGGATTGAACGCCGACCTGCATGAAGCGAAACCGTCGCTCTACCGTCCACCCCAAGTCACCGGGGGGGGGGGGCGGTATGGGGGAATGTAAGATTACAAAAAGGAGTTATATTATAGAAGGCAAGTGTTCTTGAAAGTTTACAAAGGGCTCTACCATCTACGTCATGGATTCTTCATTGTAGAGTCCAAGACAGATGATAGAGTGGTTTTGAGTTGGGAAACACAACAGTAGGATGGAACAGCCAGAATTTGGAGGAGATGGGAGTGAAATGAGCCAAGATCTATCAAAGGTGAACGAGAGAGGGAAGTTATTACTCGTGGAAACTGGTTTAGTAGTAGTAGAAACGGGTAGCGAATGATGGAGAGACTCAGAGAGGTCGGTTGATACCTGGCTGATTAGGTTCTGGGAGTTCTTCTACTCCCCCAAGCCCGGCCCGAGGCCAGGCTTGACTTGTGAGACTTTCGTCCACTAGGCTGATGCTTGGAGCGGCCCGCAGGCCCACATACCCACCACAGCCCCACCACATGGTTGTGAGATTTTGCGGTGCAAAACTCCGCAAAGTTTGGCTTAGGGTGAATTTCGTTAGGATGGTGAAGTTACGAGAGGCGATGATGGGATTTAAGAGTGTGGGAAGAGGAAAGAGGTTTGGGTGAAGTATAGTGAGTGATTGTTAGCAGTAAAACACTTCTTCAAGACGTGAGAATATATATTATTCGGTCCAGAGATGGTCTAGTTGGAGCAACAGTAAATAGGCAAAGTGTGAGAGCTGGTTGATAGTGGATATGCGGTGTTAAAGAATATTTATTGGAGAAGGGAGAGTGTGGGAAGGTTCCTGAGATAGAGGATGGGTGGGTGGAGGTTCCGTGTTATTTAGAAAGGGAAGCAATGGGGTATTTGTGAAGACGGACGACTTACAATGAATGTCTGGAAGATGGGAGGTATAATGCTGAGAGGTCGCGGATGCTGGGAAGATTGGAGGACGGAGGAGAGTGTGAGAGAGGTACAAAAATCGAGCAGTGGAGGTGAGAGAGGGGAATGTTTTCATGCCAGTAGCATGTGTGAGGGAATGGTGGACAAGAGGAGAGGGGGAAGGTTCAGTGGATAATGGACTATTGTTAAGTTGGTGCTCACGGTATGACGTAGAGACAGTCTCAGGGGGGAATGAATGATATATTAGGGGGGGTGAGAGAATGTTGGATACTGCTTAAGGGTAAGAAGGGAGTGGGGGATCTAGGATAGAGTGAGGTGGTTTGATATCTGATTTACTTCCAAGCTTCAGCAAAATTTGCTATCTGATAAAACTTATTTCAGATATGTTTATCCGCGCTTCAGACGATAGCTACATCCCAGCAAATATCGAGAAGCGGTTTCATTGCAACAAATTCCCTGGGCTGGTTTGCTGCAACATTTTCATTGTGAGGAGATATGGAGGTCATTAAATGGGATCGAACACTCATCACACTCCTTCAATGTTTTCTAGTAGAAACAGTTATTGTGGTTTTAGCGAACATGTTCACAGTGTTGCTTCATAATTACCTGATGACTGCAATTTCAATGTGAACTTCCCATACTTTTAATATCTTTTTGTATTGATAGTGATAACAGTTCATTTAGGTTTCTAATCGTTATCAGCTTTTTTTTAAGCTTCTGAGAGGCAGCGCGACATTAGCAAACTTCCATACAACATCCATGTGCCATATTAGGCCCGAACATGGATGCAAACAAAAATAAATAAAAACAAAAGTTACACATCAATTTTATTCCCAGTTATGTTACTAAATTAAAGTCATCCTCGTTGTTTTGTGCCTCTTTTGTTTCCAATGATTTAATCTCTCTTCTCTTCGAATTCTCTGAATTTCAGATTTATGTTGTAACTTCTGGGATGCTTTCTCTGTCTCAGTAGTTCGTATGTTTGTGCTATCTTGAATTTTCACTGCTCCTGCACCCTCTACAAATCACAGGGATGTGGTTATGTTACAGAAGTGATGTTACTTGGTGCCACAGCGGGGGAGAATCCCGCCCCTCTCGGTGTATATACATCAAGAGTTACAACTTTTAGAGTGTAATTGGCTGTTGGCCAGATGGCTATTGTGGTGACCTTAATCACCCGTGGGTAAGGGGGACGTGTCTCAAACTCAACACTGAACCATAGCAAAGTCTCCAGCGTTATCTCTCACTTGTTCTCATTTACAAGTACCATGTCCTCCCTCTCGCCTCTTCATTACGCCTCTCCCTCATGCCCTCTCCCTCACGCCTCTCCCTCACGCCTCTCCCTCACGCCCCTCCCTCTCCCCCTCCCTCACACGCTTCCATCACCCCCCTCCATCACACCACTCCATCATTTCCATCCCTCGAATGTCATTCGTGTTATTTCCCCTGTGTGTGTGTGTGTGTGTGTGTGTGTGTGTGTGTGTGTGTGTGTGTGTGTGTGTGTGTGTGTGTGTGTGTGTGTGTGTGTTAGTACTCACCTAATTGTACCTAATTGTTCATGCGGGGGCTGAGCCTCAGCTCTATGGTCCCGCCTCTCAATCTTCAATCAACTGGTGTGCAGGTTCCTGAGCCTATTGAACTCTATCATATTTACATTTGAAGCTGACTATGGAGTCTTCTGTTTTCACAACAAAGGCCAAATGCTCATTAATTCAGCTGCCAAATCCCCACTGTTGCTGCAACCAGCCCTGAGGCCAGGCTCGTTAGAGCAGTGCCTGTCCCCAGAGAAGCATTCATCATCCAACATATGCAATGAGAATTGTTCCCGAACTGAAGGGATCGAGCTATGTGGAATGACTGGGAGATCAAGAGAGATACGGGGCCATGATAATATAAAATGTTATGAGAAACTGTGTACACAAAGCAGCGTTATTCAAAGCTAGAGTAGCAGAACGAGAGATCATATATGGAACTCGAGGCACAAATGAATCATAGAGACGTCAGAAAGAACATTTTTTTCTGTCTAAACGTCTTTCTGACAGAGACGTCGGAAGGAACAGAAAGAACAATGTTAGAGCTGCCAATAAATGGAGTATATTCGAGGTAGAAGTCACTGAAGCGAAGTCGATTCGAAATTTGTAATGCAAATGTCGTAATAAAAGTGTGAAAAATGAGTCAATGCATTAATCTATGTTCAGAAGGCGGGGCCAGCAGCTTAACTCGACCCTGTAGGCACATCAAGGTGAGTACATCTCACACACACACACACACACACACACACACACACACACACACACACACACACACACACACACACACACACACACACACACACACTACCTGGGGGGCCTGTTTGCCTGGTGGATAGCGCGCAGGACTCGTAATTCTGTGGCGCGGGTTCGATTCCCGCACCAGGCATAAACAAATGAGCAAAGTTTCTTTCACCCTGAATGCCCCTGTTACCTAGCAGTAAATAGGTACCTGGGAGTTAGTCAGCTGTCACGGGCTGCTTCCTGGGGTGTGTGTTTGTGTGTGGTGTGAAAAAAAAGTAGTTAGTAAACAGTTGATTGACAGTTGAGAGGCGGGCCGAAAGAGCAAAGCTCAACGCCCGCAAACACAACTAGGTGAATAACTAGATTAATACACACACACACACACACACACACACACACACACACACACACACACACACCAGGAAGCAGCCCTATGATGTGCCTACGGTTGAGAGGCGGGACCAAAGAGCCAGAGCTCAACCCCCGCAAACACAACTAGGTGAGTACACACACACACACACACACACACACACACACACACACACACTCTCTCTCTCTCTCTCTCTCTCTCTCTCTCTCTCTCTCTCTCTCTGGGTGGGGTCATATTAGCTTTCAATACAAGGGAATAAGGAGCGACCATAAACCTATATTTTGTTCGTAGCACTTAAGTTGTTTACTGCGCGAGTTCAGTTCACTGAGTTCACCACGAGACACCACAACATCATTCTGCCGCTCAGTATCGTTCACCACTGAATACCCACGTAGTTGATGCCCAGTATGGGGCACAGGAAAGATCTATACACGTCTGATAAAGACCTTTTGTGCCCTCTGTAATGCTTTTTGCGCTACCGCTCACAGGATGAGTATGGGGTGCACAATAAACTAGTCGCCTCCGGCGGCTACAATAAAATAATGAAAGGTCATCAACACGTCTCATTTTGTACGTTTTAGTCGATAACGTACAAAGTACTATGAAAAGTAGCGGCTCGGAAATAGTCACGTTTTCTATATATCGGTAGGTTAGGTTAGGTAGGTGGCTTGGGTTCGTAGGTCTCCGGTTAGGTTCACACAGAGTATTTCATACGTTGTGGCCAATCAAGAGAACTGGCTGTGTCATCACCGTTTGTAAATAGGTCGATGGAAGTGTTCTGCATCAATAGAGGGGATTCGAACCTGCATACTGGGCATTCCGAAGCACACGCCTTAAACCACAAGGCCACAGTATGCTTCAAAAGTAATGCAACCTGCGGAATTCAACTAAATTCTCTACGGTACCCACTATAGTGTGCAGGTTCCAATCCTAATCATTGGTTCGTGAACTGATTTTTCCCAATGATACGTAACGTTAATGTAATAATTTTGGGAAACATTCACAGTTTTGAATATCTTTCCAAGTCATTTTTCCATTGCTTACGGAATGGTGCCTAACCATCTATGGACGGTCGGGGATCGAACGCCGACTTGCATGAAGCGAGACCGTCGCTCTACCGTCCAGCCCAAGTAGTTGGTGTCAATGGGGCGAGCTGACGCAGTACTGACCTGTCATTCCTCCTTTAATGACACGCTTCCAATAAACATTTTACTTTTAAAGTCCCGAAAAAAAGCGCTCAACTATTCCTTGGTGATCACGGCGACTTCAATTTTCTGGATCTCACAGAACATAGGATTTTGTTTACTATATTGAAGAGTATTTGGAGTCCATTTCGTAATGAGAAATCCAGTTCTGATCACCAGCAGCAGAACTGAATGTTGAGCATCAATGAATGTCTGTACTCAGACAGGTACTCAGGTACTCAGTTATTATCAGTCTCCACTCACGGGCTTCAGACTGTCATACAAGGTATCGTCTTCTATTTAAAAGCTGCACATTTAAATTCTAGAACCTCTTTCCCTATCCCCTCAAAGAGGGGATAGGGAAAGAGTAGACTTTGAGTAGTAGACTTTGTAGAGTAGACTTTGAGTCTACTCAAAGAGTAGACTTTGTTTATCAAAAATAGACAGAGCAATATAACCGTTCAGCTTACTTTGCAAGTCACAACTTAAGCCTTTGTTTGTTAGCACTTGGAAGGGGTCAGGATAATGATTTGGGATGGGACGGAGAAGGAAAGGAATGGAACCCAGCCACTTGTAGACAGTGGGGGATCGAACGCCGACCTGCATGAAGCGAGACCGTCGCTCTACCGTCCAGCCCAAAGTGGTGGAGGATAACAGCACCTCAAAAACATCGTTTTTTTTTTCCACACACCAGAAGATGAAAAAAACAACGACGTTTTGGTCAGTCGTGAACCATTATCAAGTCATATATGAGGGAGAGACTTTTGTTGTTATAGATTTAGCTTCTCGGAACAAAAAAATTTCAAGTAGCACGGGCTATGGTGATCCCGTAGAGGGAGAGACGAAGGAATGGGCCAATAAATATGGAAAGAGTGAGGTGAGGAGCAGGTAAGAAAAGAAGGTAATACCTAGAAGGTAGGAGTAAGGTTAAATGGTAAGAATAGCATGAAAGGTAAGAATGCGATGTGTGCAATAATGAGATGAAGGAAGAATGAACACAGTAAGAATAAGAGGGAGGACAAGAAAAAGAAAAAGAGACGGGGGGGAAAGGATTAAGTCTGATAACGTTGGTTAAGAAGGATAGAGCATTTAAATACGTACTGTCAAAGGGAAGAGTCGCCTCCACAGATCTCCAGCATCATCTTTTGATACTGGTAATGGCTCGAAAGGGCCACCACTTACGGGCTATTCATGCCCGTGCCACCTCTTGGGTGGCTTAATCTTCATCAATCAATCAATCGGGAAGAGTCATCAGCAACAGAGCCAGGATCTCTATCCCAGTTAACCTAACCATGGATAGAGAGTATATAATAGCACTAATTATATAGTCCTTCTCCATCCATTCCCGTGAGTGCATCATTAAACGATCTCTGAGGACCTTTTAAGGAGCCTTTACTCTAACTCAAAACAAAGTTATCTGTACGTCAATAAATATATTATTTTTAATAAGGTTATGCGTGAATTTAGCCTCTGTTATTTTGTTTGTTTATACTTTTTTTATTAATTTTATCTTGATGAGAGATTTGAAAGATTAAATTGAGATAAAAAAAATTATTAATTAGTTTCTTATCTTAGTTCCAATTCAATAATTTATAGGCTCACTAATTTATAGGCTCGCTAATTTATAAGCTCACTAATTTATAGGCTCACTAATATATAAACTCACTAATTTATAAGCTCACTAATATATAAACTCACTAATTTATAAGCTCACTAATATATAAACTCACTAATTTATAAGCTCACTAATTTATAAGCTCACTAATTTATATGCTCATTTAACAATCATTGTGGTATAATACATATAATATATATTATTATACCAAAAACTTAATTTCCTTCAAGCATTCACAGGCTTTTCCTTAATTATAAATGTTAGTGTTCATTTCCTTAATAAGAATTTGCTTTATTATCTTGCTAATATACTATCTAAAGATACTGGATTGTCATAGTATCTTAGAAGCTAGTCAACTATTTCTTCAATCCCGACCTAGCTGCTATCATCGAGATTAGAGGGACAAGCCTCTTGAATAGCCTCGTAACTGCTTAATGACTCCTATCTCTAGTAGTATCTCACCCCCCTTCCCTCAGGTCATCTAAGGTGCAATCATTGAGGAGTGAATCTTAGATAACATGAGATAACATGATTGAAAGACGTGAAGGGAAACAGGTGAAGGTGACCTGAGATTGTGTACAAGGTGTTGTTATCCTCGCTATCTGGTTTATGAGGTGCTGTTATCCTTACTATCTAGTGTATGAGGTGCTGTTATCCTCACTATCTGATGTATGAGGTGCTGTTATCCTCACTATCTGGTGTATGAGGTGCTGTTATCCTCACTTTCTGGTGTATGAGGTGCTGTTATCCTCACTATCTGGTGTATGAGGTGCTGCTATCCATAGGAGACACGGCTGAGGTGTAGGAGACACAGCTGAGGTGTAGGAGACACAGCTGAGGTGTAGGAGACACGGCTGAGGTGTAGGAGACACAGCTGAGGTGTAGGAGACACAGCTGAGGTGCAGGAGACACAGCTGAGGTGTAGGAGACACAGCTGAGGTGCAGGAGACACAGCTGAGGTGCAGGAGACACAGCTGAGGTGTAGGAGACACGGCTGAGGTGTAGGAGACACAGATAAGGTGTAGGAGATAAAGTTAAAGTGTTACTCACCAGTTGACTTACTCTCTGCAAGTGTTTGAAAAGTTCTCGCTTTATTTAAGCATTTTTTTTAATTTAATTTTAATTTAATTTAAGCATTTAAGCATTATTTAAGGCATTTTTTGTATTCAGTCTTGTATTTTGTATGAGTTTAATCTCGTGCACTTGTAATTGAAAGTGTTGATGGTTACAGCGATGAGGGGTCAAGTGTAGTGTAGATGGTTACAGTAATACAGAGGGTTGTATGCATTGTTGAAAGTTAGTAATTTAAGGTGTGTGTAGTACAGATGTAGCCTGAGTTTCTCATCTAAGTAACGCCCTGAGCCCAAACCTGATGATCAATGCAAACCTGCATTGATCTCAGATATAACAATATCCCAGTCAACAATTTGCAAAAAATATTTTGGCGACCATAAATAAGATTAACAGAATATATGAACTCCATACATAGTAATTTTAGATTTCTTTATGTAATCCACCAATTTTCAAAATAGTTGCGTCGTTTGGGAGCTATAAATGTTTTTTTTTTTTTGGTTTGAAAAGGTTTCAAATGTACTCTTGTGGTACACGTAAAATGTTTTTTTTTTTTCGATTATTTGTCAGATTTTGTTCAGTTGTCGCGATTTTGTGGCAGCTAGATATAAATCGTCGTTTTGAACATGTTCCCATAAAAAAATGTATTCTGAAGTTTGGGTATGATGGCTAGTTCGAATTTATTCAATTCGGTTTAATTTACAAACTGTATGAAATCAACTCATTCTTTTACTGAACTTTTTTTTAACAAACTGCTCAGTTCCCCCCCATCCTGCAGCTCGTCATAGTAACAAGATCAAACGTTCGTTAATCCAACAGTCACTGGCAATGTTTATGGATTGAAAACACTTTACACATGACTAAGTTCGACCTTACCTGGAAAAGCGTATAAAGAAAAGCAAATAAAGCGCTTCGTACATTACCAGTGTTCAGCCCGTCCTTGACAACAAAGGTCAAATGTTCGTTGATAAGACCCGTCAAATCAGCTGTTTATGAATGAAAAAACAAACGGTTTACACACGACTCACAACTGATGACGTTCGAGCACTTCTCGAACTGTGCTTCGCTGACCACCTCTGTTCGAAATGCTGCTCTGTGAATGGTATTGTGTGGGGGTGATGGTGTGTGTGTGTATGGTAATGGTGGTGTGTAGTGTGATGATGGTGCGGAGAGTGATGGTGGTGTGTGTTGTGATAGTGATCAGTGTCACTATTCTTAGCTACGATTCACCAAGCACTTACGTGTCACTTACAAGACTTACAACTCTCACTTGGAACATGTCTAAATATTAATATATAAACTATATATATTTTACTATATATATTCTTAATCTATATATTAAACACTTTCCGACCTCGGAAGGGCTACGAAGTCGACAACAACAATGATGTAACTTAAGGACAACCTGCAAGCGCTTCGAAACTCGTAAACAGATTAATAAATACAAATTATACCACCATGAGTGAGGAAGGATGTACGGGTTTCGTAAATGAACAGGAAAGTGCTCTCACAGACCAAAGTGGTGGAGACAGTAGGGCAATTATGAGGAGAAAGCACTAATTTAGACACCATGACTGTAACCACTTGGAAGGGATATGAGGATGTAGATTTAGGATATGAGGACAGGTAGTTGTGATATGAGGACGGTGGGAAGGTACTTCAACCAATCACGTGGATGGGGGAGGATGCTTCAACCAATGACGTGGATGGGGGAGGATACTTCAACCAATCACGTGAATCGCTACGTATCAGACACCAAATCAGGGGTCACCGAACCCTCCCCCGTCAACTAATAGGTTGGGTTTATTTACGTTATGGTAACGTTACAAATACAACCTACTATCAAAAGTAGCAACTCACATATAAATATATATTTGTTCTCTGCATTGGACTCGATATGTTAGGTGGGTTGTTTGGGTGCGTACTTCTCTGGTTAAGCTTGTAGGTTGGATATTTTACGAAGGGAAAATTAAGAGAAGTGACTCCATACCTGCAGTGACAGGTATGGAGTCACGTCTACGACAGTGATATAAACACGTGGCAACGCCTTGTCTCTGAATCCATATATACCAAGATTACATCTCAGTTTACAGTTCTGCTGGACAAAATTTCTCAAAAAATTTTAAGGTGGAAGGAGCTTTTGACAAGACACTGACTTTCCTGTCCCCGGTCCAGGATACTAGAGATTGTGACCCTTAGGTTAAATCAGGTCAATTCTATATACGCCTCAGGCATAATTATGTATATGTATTGTGGATAAGTAATCCGATTATGCATCAGTGCACGGAGACTGATGGATGCATGCTACTGATGTATATTATGTATCACCATCTGCATATGTATTACCTAGTTATATTCACCTAGTTGTGCTTGCGGGGGCTGAGCTTCGGCTCTTTGGTTCCGCCTCTCAACTATCAATCAACTGATGTACAGGTTCCTTAGCCTATTGAGCTCTATGATATTTGAAACTGTGTATGGAGTCAGCCTCCACCACATCACTTCCTAGTGCATTCCATTTACTAACTACTCTGACACTGAAAAAGTTCCTTCTAATGTCTCTGTGGCGTATATGGGTACTCAGTTTCCACCTGTTTCCCCTTGTGTGAGTACCACCCATTTTAAATTATTTGTCTTAATCTACACTGCTAATTCCCCTGATAATTTTGCATATGGTGATCATGTCACCCCAAGCTCTTCTTTCTTCCAGCGAAGTGAGGTGCAATTCACGCAGCCTTTCCGCGTAATTCATGCCTCTTAGTTCTGGGACTAGTCTAGTGGCATACCTTTAAACCTTCTCTAGCTTCGTCTTGTGATTGACAAGGTATGAACTTCATGCTGGGGCTGCATACTCCTGGATTTGTCTTACGTATGTGGTACACAAGGTTCTGAATAATTCCTTACAAAAGTTTCTAAAGGAAGTTCTGATGTTAGCCAGCCTCGCATACGCTGCTGATGATATTTTTTTTATGTGGCTTCAGGAGACAGATTCGATGTGATATCAAGGCCTCCTGTTCCCTCCAACTAGTTTCATTACCTTACATTTACTTGGGTTGAACGTTAGTAGCCATTTATTGGATCATTCCTTCAGTTTGTCTAGGTCATCTTGTAACCTCTGGCTATCTTCCCCATTCTTAATTCGCCTCATAATTTTTTTCATTTAACACGTAAGGTTTTCTGCCCTTTAAATAGTTCTCCAGTTGCTTAGGTTGAGGCAGCTACCATCAGGTTGATAAAGATTAAGCCACCCAAGAGGTGGCATGGGCATGAATAGCCCGTAAAGCTACTATCAGTTACTTAAAGCTACCATAAAGCTACTACCACTACTATCTCCAGCTGCTTAAAGGAAAAATTTCAAAGGCAATGTAGAAGTATTGAATGACAGACGCCTACCAGTTTGTCCTGGGGATCAATGTCCCTGCGGCCCGGTTTCTAACTAGGCCTCCTGGTTGTTGGTCTGGTCAACCAGTCAGAACTTCTAAATAGACCTAAATGATTGGCTAAACCCCAGCTAATTATTAGGAGAAAGTCAGTACGACAACACAACACATGAACGGAGTAGAGGAAGAACGACCTGAGATATGTGAGCGGTGATGGGAAAGAACGTAGAACTACTTGGATCATCGGGAATTGAACGTCGACCTGTACAAAGCGCAACCGTCGCTGTACCCATTAGACCGAGTGGATAGGCCAGCTAAAGCCTTCTCTTGATGTCAAATCCACATGCACACGGATTTCATTACCCTAGATTCTGTTTTCCTAAATTGTCAAGATCCTCAGTAGCCTTGCGACTGAACGATAATCATATATAAGTCATATATAGTCATATATATATAACCCGATAGTCATATATATAACTCACAACATAATATAATGTTGACCAGACCACACACTAGAAGGTGAAGGGACGACGACGCTTCGGTCCGTCCTGGACCATTCTCAAGTCGATTGTGACTTGAGAATGGGCACAATCAACCAACCTAATATAATGATTTTCAAAATATATTATTAAGAGCAGAGTTGACAGATACTGGACGATGATTGCTTATTGATTATTGCAATGTTACAAATGTCGAGGAATCTGCATTGTGATGTTCATATGTTGCAGAGGAATATTCCTAATTTGTTGGATTCGTCAATATTTGATTTTAATGTCGATAAGGATGAATTATCGGACACGGAAACACGATTTTTAAGACGTGTTCAACGTTGATTCGTTGATTCGTTGATTCATCAACAAATCAACCGTTGAACACGTCTTAAAAATCGTGTTTGGAGGAATAATCGAACACGGAAACACGATTTTTGATTCATCAAAAATTCATGTCGATTCAAGTCGTTGATTCATCAACAACATTTTCCCGTGAAGAATTTACAATAAAAATTATTGTGATCGGACGAGCATGGACCAATAGACCCAAAACCAAGGAGGAGGAGAATTCACCAAATTCATTTTAATAACAAACTGATTAACTGGAACTGAACAAAACAAGATCTCGTAGAAATATATGCTGAGAAGAAGAACTAGATAATATAAACGTAAATCATCACTTCGAGAAAATAAACACGGTAGAATTAGATATATGTGAAAGTCACATACCACTAAGAAAAAAAAGAGAGAAATATATGTCAAATGGAACGAGAACGGTTTCATTTAGCATATATTTCTCTTTTTTCTTCATCAATTTGGATGCACATATCTATCCATCCATCCATCCATATAGATGAAAAAAACAAATTGTTGAACATCTCAAAAGCTCTATTCAATCCCAACACCAACAATGAAGGCTATGTAGAGAAATAAGAAATTATTGAACCCAAATTGTGAGAATCATATAAAAATCCTTGGAGAGGCAAAGAGAGCAAAAGGCCATAATAGAAATAGAGAGGAATCCGATTTTTTTTGTCCTATGCAAAAACTAGAACAAAAACTACATTCAGTATGGGTCCCTTGCGGAAGGGTGATGGAACTTTCACAGATGACAACAAAGAAAAAAAAATGAGTGAAATACTGAGCTTTCAGTGCCATTCTGTTTCCAGTGAACCTGTGAACACATTGAACATCAATGATCCAAACGAATTCTTTATGAACGTGACACCAACATCGAACGATATGTCAAATGTCAACCTAACCCCACAGGACTTTGAAGTGCCATTGCCAGCAAGCACACGCTCCAGGCTCAGACTCCTGGAATTCTATATTTTAGCATGAAGTGCAAAATACTATTATCACAGCCCCTAAACATCTTTTGGAGACGGAGCCTAGACACTGGTGTTATTCCCGACATACTTAAAACAGTGGAGATCGCGCCTCTTCACAAAGAAAGTAGTAAAGCGTTTTACTAGTAAAAGTAGTAAAGTACAAAACGTTTTAAATATCTCAAACTTCATACTTCCTAAAATTCTTTGAGTGCTAAGAAGTAAGATTACAAATCACATGGAATCACAACATTTACATAACCTTGGACAACACGGGTTCAGAACAGGGCACTCTTGCCTCTCACAGTTGATAGATCTTCAGCTTCTTGAACAGGGCACTTCTTGCCTCTCACAGTTGATAGATCTTCAGCTTCTTGAACAGGGCACTTCTTGCCTCTCACAGTTGATAGATCTTCAGCTTCTTGAACAGGGCACTTCTTGCCTCTCACAGTTGATAGATCTTCAGCTTCTTGAACAGGGCACTTCTTGCCTCTCACAGTTGATAGATCTTCAGCTTCTTGAACAGGGCACTTCTTGCCTCTCACAGTTGATAGATCTTCAGCTTCTTGAACAGGGCACTTCTTGCCTCTCACAGTTGATAGATCTTCAGCTTCTTGAGCAGGTTCACTTCTTGCCTCTCAGTTGATAGATCATTTTTGACTTCCATGGCCATAGGTGTCATGGAAGTCAAGCAAAACGCAGATGTAATATACACAGACTTTGTAAAATCTTTCGACAAATGTGACCATGGTGTTATTGTACACAACATGCGCTCCAAAAGAATTGCTGGTGAAATAGGGAGAGGGGGATCTAAAACTGCCTAACAAACAAAACCTAAAGGGAAATAGTCAACACAGTAAAATCCGGATCATCCACAGTGAAAAGCTCAGTTCTACCTATAGCAGTAAATAGGTACCTGGGATTTTGACAGCTGCTACGGGCTGCTTCCTGGGGTGTGTGTAACAAAAAGAAGGCCTGGTCGAGGACCGGGCCGCGGGGACGCTAAGCCCCGAAATCATCTCAAGATAACCTCCCCAAAGTACCATACTTGCTCCGGTATTTTTTCTCGTCCTCATATCAGACAGACAAGGATACAAATTATTAAAGTACTGTATCATATGCAAACGACACTTCAGTTTTCATGCGAGTAGACAGTATAGAAGACACAGCTCCTGTGCTATGGAAAACAAACGAAAACATAAAAACTGAAATTATATATAAAACGCAGTCAAATTACACTATAGAACGAAGAAGCAATGTAAAGGATCTAGGAGTAATCATGACGGAAGACTTTACTATTAAAGAACATAATAAAGCAGCTGTCACTACTGCAACAAAAATGACAGGCTAGATAACGAGATCATATCAGGCAAGTGATATCATTCCAAACATAATACTTTTCAAGACACTAGTGCTCTCTAGGGTGGAATATTGTTGTCTAATATCAGCCAAATGCAAAACTGGAGAAATTTCTGACCTGGAGAGCGTGCAAAGATAATTTTTTTGCTAGAATCCACTCAATAAAACATTGAAATTATTGTGACCAATTAAAAGTTCTAAATCAGTATTCTGTAGATCGCAGGCGAGAGAGATACAAAATAATTTACAACAGGAAAATATTAGAGAGAACTGGTTCCAAATTTGCACTCGGAAATAACATCGCTTGAGACCAGTAGGCATTGCAGGATGTGCAAAATAACTCCCCATTGAATTGCAGAGGTGCAATAGGTACGCTAAGAGAAAGCTCTATAAACATCAAAGGTCCAAAATTTCTCAACACTCTCCCTCTACACATAAGGGGTATAACTGGCCGACCTCTTACGATATTCAAGAGAGAGAGAGAGAACTCGATAAACACCCCCAAAGGACCTGATCAACCAGGCTGTGACTGGTACGTCAGGCTGCAAGCAGCCGCGTCCATCAGCCTGGTTAACCAGACCACCAACCAGGATGCCTGGTCAGAGACCGGGCCGCGGGGACATTAATCCTCAGAATTTCCACAAGATAGGCAGGTTAGGTTAGATTAGGTTAGGTCAGGTTAGGTTAGGTGTGCTGAACTATTTCTAGATGTGTGTTAGGTTAAAGTGTGTTGGATTATTGGCAGCCATCATGCAGTAGGCAGAATAACCAACACCAATTCAACGCCTAATCATCAACATCAACGTTGACTCAACGTTAAATTATCGATGATAACGTCGATGACAATCATCGAAGGATGATCCCCCATTGCAAACTTCACATGAAATTGCATTTCTCAAAAAGAGTTGCCAATTACTGTTAAGTCAAAGGTCACTACAGAGGGATTCAATAATCAGGTAATAATTACAGCGGCCTTTCTTCTGAAAACGTCATTGATTACTTTACTCTTTCAAGAAATTCATGATTTTTTTCCTTTTAAATAAGATTTTTTGTACTCCCATTTTTTTCCATTTGCGTTATAAAAAGAAATGATAGGGTGATTGTAAATAGAGTAAGGTGTATATAGGGTGAGGGGGGGGAGAGTTTTAATTGGGAGAGGAGTGATAGAGGACAACGCTTGCGTGTGTTCCACTCTGATAGTGAGAGTGGAACAGTTTTGGTAGACTGAAAGTAATAGTGGAACATTTCTGACGGAACATGAACCGTCTTAATACATGCTCCTCAAGTCCCCATTATGCAGTGGTTCCATATGCTCAAGGAGCGTGTGGTACCATTACACAGTGGTACCAAATGCTCCTCAAGTTCCTGTTGATAAGAGATTTCATGCTCACCTCCTGGGAATTTCAGCCTGATTGGACGTCTGGCCAGAGTGGGGAATTAATTGACTGGACATCTGCCCCAATGATTGATTAGTATTTTTAAATATTTTCCAGCTATTTTCTGTTTTTTATTTTTAAATCAGGCTCTTTACTATCGTTTGGTTGTTATGAGACTGATAACACATTGTAGTTGTGGTCCAGATATCGTTATATAACTGAATCGATATATTACTGGAGAAAAACGATATTATATATCATTTTTCTTCAGTTTTTAAGGGTGGATTTATCCACTCGTCATCCACCTAGAGTGTGTGTGATATCTAGAGTGTGTGATATCATTTGTACTCGGAGACTGGTTTTCAGGTGATGTTCTCCTAATGCAGCATCATCTGGCTTTATCTCATAGTACTCTGCATCTCTGACTCTCTTTACAGTTTCTCATAATCTTATTTTTCTGAGCATCTTTGGGCCTTCGTTATTCTGTGTGTCTCACTAACCTGTCTCTCTCACCATTTTGTGCGTCTCCAATCAGTGTCTCTCACAGGCAGATGTCGGTCACAAGCCAATGTTTCTCACTCGCCAACATATTTCTCACACCAAGTCTCTACATAAGCCAACATTTCCTAAGGAAATCTATGTTACACGCTAACGTCTCTCGCTAAACTATGTCTCTCAAAAGTCAACGTCTCTCACAATCCACGCCTCCAACAATCCACGTCTCTCACAATCCACGCCTCCAACAATCCACGCCTCCAACAATCACCGTCTTCACACAAAACACCTCTCTGCGTCTCGCTCGGTCCCATATCCGAACAAAGAGGCTGGCATTTTTCTCAACAATTGGGTTGTGTTCACGTTGAAAAACAGGAAATTCTATTGATTTATCAAACGCCCAAGCTTCCTTGTTTTGCCAGGCAGAGCGGCTACAAAAGAGGCAGGATTTATTGGCCTGTCTTATCAACCTGTTTATTTGATCGCCGTGCGAGGCGCGGTGTTATGTTTTTTATATGCGACTCTATTATGGTAAGTAGCTGTAAGTTTATTAAGCGGATGAAAGGGTGATTATTTACAGCTTCCTGTAAATCTCACTACTCGGCGTGATAAGGGGTATTAGAGCGAAGGTTGTATGTAGGGGGAGGTAAAGGGGCTGTTTTACGTGCAGATTTCGTTAGTGCTTGAATATCCACACTCAAATACAGCTGTATGTACAATTACATACAAACACACACACATGCAAGCACATTCATATGAAACGCACATAGAAGGGGCCTCGGGGATGAGTGGGCAGCGCTTGAGGGGTCGTAGTTCTAATGGCCCGAGTTCGATTCCCGGTGGAGACGGGAATAGATGGACTGAATTTCTTTCACCCTGATGCAGCTGTTCACCTAGCAATAAATAGGTACCTGGGAGTTAGACAGCTGCTACGGGCTGCTTCCTGGAGATGTGTGTGTATGCGGGAGTGTACTCACCTAGTTGCATTCACCTAGTTGTGTAAATGTGTTTAATAAGACTTACTCGAAATCTTCAGATTAGGCAAAATTGTAATTAATTTTGTCAATAAAGATGCTAATAATAATAATAAGAGACAATCCGTAGACAGTGATAGATAGACTCACCCGCACCACTCAGGGGGAACGGCTGGTGCTTCATATTATGTGTGTTAGAGTTATTAAGCAGATGACACTATAGTATATTAACCAACCTGCTAGGAAAAACTTTGCCTCTGATCGTTGTCCTGAACTATAGTAAACTCTCAATGTATATACACCGACGAATGGAATATATATATATATATATATATATAAATATATATATATATAAATATATATATATATAAATATATATATATATATATATATATATATATATATATATATATATATATATATATATATATATGTCGTACCTAGTAGCCAGAACGCACTTCTGAGCCTACTATGCAAGGCCCGATTTGCCTAATAAGCCAAGTTTTCCTGAATTAATATATTTTCTCTAATTTTTTTCTTATGAAATGATAAAGCTACCCATTTCATTATGTATGATGTTAATTTTATTTTATTGGAGTTAAAATTAACGTAGATATATGACCGAACCTAACCAACCCTACCTAACTTAACCTAACCTATCTTTATAGGTTAGGTTAAGTTAGGTAGCCGAAAAAGTTAGGTTAGGTTAGGTTAGGTAGGTTAGGTTGTCGAAAAACAATTAATTCATGAAAACTTGGCTTATTAGGCAAATTGGGCCTTGAATAGTAGGCTGAGAAGTGCGTTCTGGCTACTAGGTACGACATATATATATATATATATATATATACACCCCCCTTTCTGGTATACACATCCCTGATCTAAGATAGGAGGTAACACTGGACGAGATACTTACACGAAGTCAGGAAACAGTTACGGGCTCACCATAGCCCGTGCTACTTGGAACTTTGTTCTAGGTAGCAAATCTTTAACAACAAGAACGTCAGGAAACATCAGAGGAAGTAATGAAATAAAGACCATCACTAGATGAAACTGATGATTCGGGACCATCACTAGATGAAACTGAAGGTTCGGGACCAGATCATGTATTACCATGTATGTTATACGAAGCTTCAAACACCCTCAGTATTTCCCCTATCTCTAATCTGTAAATATTAGAGGTATACGGAAGCCCCAAATAAATTTACTACTGAGAAAGAGGAAAATGGAATTTTACATGTCTTGGATATTAAGATTCATAGCAGTTACAGTTCAGATTTTATAGAAAATCTACTCATGTGTGTTCTTGCATTATTTTTCCAAACAATAATTAAAGCTTTAAGGCATTAACATGAAAGTTAAATGTTTAAATGTTAGGTGATTCTCTTCCATGTTCCTCATAGCTCGTCGAGTTTGTAGATCTGAATTTATAGATGAAGAAATTAATAAAATCTATGAAATTAAGTTGCGATATCCAAAATCAGTTTTAGACTCTTCATTGCGAAAGACAAAACAGACTTTTTATAGTCTCAAACCTAAGCCTGAAATCAACTTAAACAAATCACTTATGTTTTTGTACTCTAATGGGTTTGTTAACTTACCCTGTTCTTCAAGATTTTTAATGATTATCAAGTTTATGATCTTCAAGATTAGTTAATCAGATTAACTAAAGAGTCACTTCCTCTCTAATAATTTACTAAATTACCACCTACTGGACAATTTGCATACATCAACACCTGCTTAAAGAATTACTACCTAATTAAATATATGCTCAAAATAAAATTAGTATATCTAATACCGTCCAACTACTTAGGCTGGACGGTAGAGCGACGGTCTCGCTTCATGCAGGTCGGCATTCAATCCCCGACCGTCCACAAGTGGTTGGGCACCATTCCTTTCCCCCGTCCCATCCCAAATTCTTATCCTGACCCTTTCCAAGTTCTATAAAGTCGTAATGGCTTAACACTTTCTCCTGATAATTTCTTCCTATTGCAAGATCAAGCAACAATATTTAAAGACATATAATGGTATGTAAATTAACTATTTATGATTACGCTTTCAACTACAATGATATGCTAATTAGCTAGTTATGCAGAGGATTCCCTCCCATTCATAATATCTGAATGCTGATTGATTGATTGATGAAGATTAATCCACCCAAGAGGTGGATGCACCTCTTGGGCTATTCATGCCCGTGCATGAATAGCCCAAGAGACGTCGGGCTATGGTCAATGGCCGACCCCAAAGACGCATTCATCAACTTTAACATGCTGTTCATTCAAAATAAGAATTTTCTCAAATGTAAATTTATTATAACATTATCTATCTTACGGGCTATTCATGCCCGTGCATGAATAGCCCGTAAGTATCTGAATACCAATGTCACTGGGTCTTCATAGTTGAGGTTTCTTTGGCGTTTGAGGAGAAATTAGGGAGAACACGTTGAAAAACACTAACATAAAAATATCTCACAGACTGAAACACTCGTTTTTTTTCCAAAACACGAGATACAATTTTTCAGACTATTTACCTCTGGGCCAAGGCGGTCTGGACATAGTTACGCCAACTCTCAATAAACTTGAGATCGTGAATCTCGATGGAATCTCTTTAAGTGATCTGGTGGAACATCCCCTGAAGTGCCTGGAGGTATTGCCTAGGGATGGAATTACTGTGTTGCCAGCTGTATTCCTATCACTTCCACAAGTGTGTGTGTGTATAAGTGGAAGCGTTATGGTGTTACGGGCTATTCATGCCCATGCCACCTTTTGGGTGGCTTAATCTTTATCAATCAATCATCAATCGTTTTCGTGTTACGGGCTCACTATAGCCCGTGATACGTGGATACTTCGTTCTGAGTAGCTATATCTTAAACAACAACAACAACAACAACAACGATATAATGGCATTGATTGTGAAAAAATTTCACAATCTTTAATTGTAAATCTTTAATTGGTTATTTCACAAACCAAAGAAGTCATCTCCGTGAAGGATTCGAACCTTATAAGAAAGTCAGGTACATCCCTGGAAACACAAACCGTAACTGTCTCTATTTTCCGCTTGTAACAACTTGTAATAAAGTTGTTACATCTTGGCTTAACGTGTTTATGACGTATTAGAACGTTGTTACAACTTGCTATATTGGTTGTTATAACTGGTTAGGAGGTGTTAAAACTTGTTCGAACGTTGTACCAACGTCGTAGTTTCGGTGTGTGTTTGGCGGGATATCACACACTAAATAACCAGTACTGTATCCACTTGACCATGACAGATTGCTAAAAGCGTTGAGAGCCGGGAAGCTTATCCACAATAGTCAACACCCCCAACAACACCAGCCAAAGCAAGCGGTAACCTGTTCATTTTCATCAAATCAGTCACTATTGGAGAAAACGCGAGGCTGATATATACGACACACTTGCATAAACGCCCAAGTTATATGTAACCAAAGAACTCCTCTCATTGAGTGATCTCTTGACAGGAAAATTGTTTACCTGTAGTGCAGCCTTTTGGTGGTTGCAAGAGTCCCATCTTCCTGATTTAATACTGGGATTGAGTCCTTTTATGTACAACCTTGCCAATCTTTAACGCGAGATTGCCAGACTATGGATACACATCATGCTGGTACAATGTGTTCTTCTAGTGTATCTCTGCCCCCTATTTCTCTCTCTTTCTCTGTCTGTTCGCCTGTGTCTCTCTAGTCTGAGTGTATCTTTGTCTGTTTCTCTGCCTCTTATCTCTCTTTATCTCTGTCTCTATGCCTATTTGTCCCTCCCTCTCTTGGTACTTGTTTTAAGGCCACGTGGACACGTTCACAATATGTAGTAGGATGTGTGTATGTGTGTGTGTGTGTGTGTGTGTGTGTGTGTGTGTGTGTGTGTGTGTGTGTGTGTGTGTGTGTGTGTGTGTGTGTGTGTGGGCGGGCATGTGAGATGAATGCATGATTAATACATATTGCAGGCTATTACTTGGCAAAGTGTGAGAGTTTAGTTGTTAAATTTTGTAAACATCACTGTAAAATATTTTACATAATATTATAATTCAAGTTGAAGTTCATATGATATTTAAGATTCGTCATGTGAGTCACTTTGGCATTGCGTCAAGTGACCCTCGACCATGTTTGGCACATACCAAACAGTAATGACCGTTTAAATATTTGTTGAGGCTAGCCTCAAGCGTCTAGACCTGTACCCCCACCCTAGAACATTTACATATCTTGATAAAGATACAAATATAAGCTTTCCACACTCAGTGCTAGAATAACACTGCATTTATCCTACATCCTAAATGTTATGAAAAGTTAATGTAAGCTTTTATAATTAAAAATTTACCTTTCTCTAATTTTTACCCTTTCTAGTCGCCACGACATGAAAATTTCATACCTAAAAATGTTCACGCTCGGTTCCGTTTTCTAACACACCATTATCCTGGTATATCCTCACAAAATGAATTCGGACCTTTTATTCCATGCACTCTATAGTGTCATGAGCAGACTGCTGCATGTGCAATTTAGTCTCCCCTCTTCTTCAAAGCAGAGACCCCTCGCCACGCCTCGGGCATTTACCTTCCAAATCGAGCAGTTCGTAAAATAGTCATGGGACAACACTCCTCTGTCTCACTCCTGCTGTCTACTCCTGTCCCCCGTCAATCCTCCCATCTGTATGTCTGTCTCTCTCTCTCGTTCTCTGTCTGTCTCTCTCTCTCTCTCTCTCTCTCTCTCTCTCTCTCTCTCTCTCTCTCTCTCTCTCTCTCTCTCTCTCTCTCTCTCTCTCTCTCTCTCTCTCTCTCTCCTGATTGATGAAGATTAAACCACTCAAGAGGAGGCACAGGCATGAATAGCCCGTAATCACCCTCTATGTTATGTTAGGCTTTATATAGCGCACAGAGGCTGAACACTCTATTGCAACTGCTTTAAGCTGGGCTCTAGACGTTGTCTGCTCCTCAGCAGCCGCAGCTCTCAAGCTGACCATAATACGTCAGCTTGAGTGAGATGGGTAACCCGCCCCCACGAATAGTACATCGTATTTTGACGTATGAATCTACTCCCTAAGACCAAAAGCTTAACCTCTAAACCATCATAGCGGCTCGCAAAATTGACGTAATATCTCGTTTTCTATTCGTAGGTCCTCGCTTAGGTTAGGTTCGGGCAATTTAGTACATCTATTTAGCGACGTTGTGAAGTCACGAGAGGACGGGCTTATGTGTGAGTATTATTACTCACTAATACTACTCTCATTACGAAGATGAGAAGGCGTTACTCAGAGAGATAGAGAGAGAGAGAGAGAGAGAGAGAGAGAGAGAGAGAGAGAGAGAGAGAGAGAGAGAGAGAGAGAGAGAGAGAGAGAGAGAGAGAGAGAGAGACAAACAGAAAGAAAGAGGGAGAGAGAGAGAGAGAGACAAACAGAAAGAGAGAGAGAGAGAGAGAGAGAAAGACAGACAGACAGACAGAAAGAGAGAGTTAACACGTCTCTAATCCAATTAATAATTCCAAAACACTGTATTACATCACAAATCATTAAAATCAAAGCCAAAACGGAACCCCCATATAAACTAAACAAAAAATACCCCGCGTCTGAGTTCGGTAGGTTTCAAGACACTAACCAAGCCGAAGACCGTCACAGCTTACAGTATTATGCGCTCGGAGACACAGCTAAAACTTTTTCCTCTGGACTTTAGTGGGAGTAACTCACTGATAATGCATGGTTACTTACCGTGGAGGATGGTACGGCCCAGTATCTCTCCTCGGCGACGTTTGCAATAGTAATAACTTGTTCTAACCTTGGAGAAAATTAATTTTCTCCCGGCCCTGGGGGCGAGACGGGGAGATTTCCCTGGGTATTTACTGCGAAAATTTGGCAGGTGTCGTGACCCAGAGAAAATAATTTTGATTTATAATGAAAAAATAAGTTTATATATATATATATATATATATATATATATATATATATATATATATATATATATATATATATATATATATATATATTATATATATTTATAATATATATATGTATATATATATATATATATATATATATATATATATATATATATATATATATATATATTATATATATATATTTATAATATATATATGTATATATATATATATATATATATATATATATATATAATATATGTATGTATGTATATATATATATATATATATATATATATATATATATATATGTATGTATATATATATATAATATATATGTATATATATATATATATATATATATATATATATATATATATATATATATATATATGTGTATATATATATATATATATATATATATATATATATATATATATATATATATATATATATATATATATATATATATACATATATATAAATGTATAATGAACTATGTGATCTGGTAGTTAACCAGATAAGGCTTTTAAGCCATACTTGGGACACTAATAAAGTAGTTAAGTGATATTTTCCCACCATATTCACTTCATATAAAGTGCCATCCACACTATTGGGAATATAAAGCACATATAAGCGCTTCATATACCTAAACGTTCAGGAACAACGTGTAGGGCACAATACATATTCTTGGTGGTTGGAGAGCTATGACCTAGTGAGGTTCCAGGGGGAGGTATATTAGCGCAGTTTAGGTCATATTATTATTGTTTACGGGGCTATTCATGCCCGTGCCACCTCTTGGGTGTTTTATATAGTTTCTGGCACCTGCACACATGCACTTCTGTGTACATGTGGTAATACACCTAGGTTATTACATATGGTAATTAGGAAACACACTTTGGCAATCACACCCACACCCTCCAGTGTTAGTAAGGCCTGGACATTAGCTTACTGCCCTAAGTTTGAAAAATACTTTGTTTAAAATCATTCGAAATATCGGTTTTTAAAATTTCAGGCAAAAAATGTCTTTTTTTAATTTAATAGTACTATTATTCAGTGTAATGCCGTGCATAAAGTTAATAGCAAGATATATAAGAACTTCTTTTCTAATCATCGCCACTACATTGTATCCTGAAAAAGCCTCGTGAGGATGGTTATGTAATGTAACCTGGTGAACAGGTTATATATGAGCAACATATTTTGTTTACTATATTGCAAATGACATTAAACAATATTTTATATATATATATATATATATATATATATATATATATATATATATATATATATATATATATATATATATATATATATATGTCGTACCTAGTAGCCAGAACGCACTTCTCAGCCTACTATGCAAGGCCCGATTTGCCTAATAAGCCAAGTTTTCAGGAATTTATGTTTTTTCAACTACCTAACCTACCTAACCTAACCTAACCTAACTTTTTCGGCTACCTAACCGAACCTAACCTATAAAGATAGGTTAGGTTAGGTTAGGTAGGGCTGGTTAGGTTCGGTCATAGATCTACGTTAATTTTAACTCCAATAAAAAAAAATTGACCTCATACATAATGAAATGGGTAGCTCTATCATTTCATAAGTAAAAAATTAGAGAAAATATATTAATTCAGGAAAACTTGGCTTATTAGGCAAATTGGGCCTTGCATAGTAGGCTGAGAAGTGCGTTCTGGCTACTAGGTACGACATATATATATATATATATATATATATATATATATATATATATATATATATATATATATATATATATATATATATATATAAACTATACGAGAGGGACCACGCCCTGGAAGAGCGTGGTCAGCTGCACGTTATCATGTGGGTTCATTACATGCGGTGAGGTAATTCCCAAGTATAAATTATTTACTATTTTCTCTTTTTTTAATAATATATATATATATATATATATATATATATATGCAATTTTAGATTAATAAAGTTAATATATGTTATAACCCTGTTTACATACCTCAAAATTTTTGTTATGATTGATATGCCTTGTGTTCTTATTATTCATTTAAACATTTAAATTGATGGATTATCTTCATTTCATGATTCCTCATACATTCTTTGACGAGATTAAAATTTCAAATCTGTTCGAAAAAAAAATCCTAAATCAGAGTCTATTCTGTGTGTTGCAAGATAATTCTTTACACACAAAAAACTCACAAGAACGTGATGTATTTATGAGAACATCACCTTTCTGGGGAGTCCAGAGAAGTCATAATATTTTCTCGTGGATCTTTATTTCATATCAATTTAGCAAAGATGTAATTTAACTAAGTCATATAAATTCACATTATTTTTCGTTGGGTAATGAATTGTTGCTTGCCTTATTTGGTGTTTGGTATACGTTAAGCCATTAATATAATGTGTAAAGCTAATGGTATAAAATGGGAACCAATTTATATAATACGAGATCCCATTGATATAAGGAATTCCATCGTTTAGGATGGTCGTGTTTCAAACACGTTCAGATTCATTCAATTGACCAAATGAGCTGTTGCTGCTGGCTTCTCAATTTCTTAGATATAATTAGAGATTAAGAATGAGGACCAAAATAATCAAGAAGGCATTGAATCATCTTGCTGTATGGTTCAAAGATCACCTTGTTAAAAGATGATCTTGTTAAAAGACTTGTTAAAAGTCAATGTTTTGATAAATCATGGGAGTAATGAGATATTAACAGCATGGAGCTTAACCTCATGGATTAAAGAGGAAGTACTCAGGACACACACACACACACTGGGTTTATCACTCGTTAATGAGGAATTTCTCAAAACACACAATGAGGTTATCTCCTCGCATTTATTGTTAAATTATACCAGGCGTGATGGCTATATTTCCTCCATGAAAACAATGATGCATGATGAAAACAATGATGCATGATGAAAACAATGATGCATGATGCAATGATGATTTATTCTGGAATAATTTCCAGAATATTTAATTTACGAAACAAAGATATGAATCATTCAATAAGGATCACGCGCTTTCGTTCGGTTTTTTAATTACTCTAAATTAACCTTTTAATTACCATATAATAACATTTTAATTACCCAAAATTAGCATTTTGATTACCCTAAATTAACATTTTGTTTATCTTAAATTAACCGTTTAATTACCCCCAAATTCCAAAAAATATGAACATTTTTCTGAACAAGAACAAGGGAACTTTTAAAAATATTGTCGACAAATCATCCACTTAGCTAAAAGGTACAAAAAGTAATTTTAGTAAAGCCTAAGACTGATGAAGGTCTTGAGGATCTCCTGAGAATTGATATCTCCGTAGAACCGGTCTATGTGAGCGACAGTCACCTCTCGTGTAACGGAGATATTGATAGCATAAATGTCTGCTTTCCATCACTCTCTAATCATGCTAATGTGTGCAGGGCTGGCTGGTCACTAGGAACCTGTAGAGGCCAGCGTGACAGTGCCAGAGCCAGAGTAGAGCCAGAGTAGAGCTCGGAGTGCTGTGGAGGCTGTTGCAGAGGCTCACCCTTAGAGCTGTTCCACTCTCTTCCACTCCATTAATTTTCTCATGGATATTAAGTCCAGTTTCCTTGAATTAGAAAAAAAATATTTTTCACATGCATTGTTGTGTGATATATTGAATCCGGGTTATGAGGCCGGCTATGTGTTTAAGACACCCAGCCTGACTGTCCTCACCTAGATGTTTTCATCGAGCGTTGAGCCTCAGCTCTTGGACTCTTGATTCCTTAGCCCAGGAACGAATCGTATTTTCCGAGCTTGAACGGTTATATTCCAAAAATAAAAGTTCCGAACTGCCCTTGCAACTTAATTATATGCTAATTATGTGTGATTTTTCTGACAGAGGTGATCATAGTCAAAGTAGAGAAGAAATAAATGTGAAATGGTTGGTTATACCAGAGTGAAGTATTTATGTATAATACCAGCCTTTGCTTGTAATTCAGGTGATATTAATTCATTATTAACTAATTGACTATCTATTATTACGGTATTTTTTTCTTGATATTGATATTGCACATATGAGAAAGGTTTCTGAATATGTGCTGTTGATATATATGTATGTATGCCTCATGCCCAGTTAAGCTCAGCTGACACAAGCGATACTGTGTATTTATAACCAACGTATCTTCCTATGTATCCATTATTTCTTGCATTAATATATTATTGTAGAGTATTTTGTTTGCAATGTCAATTTTCATATAAAATTTGTAGAATAATTATCACTGTCTGTTAACTAATCTAAGGTAAACATGTCTTTAGAATAGCTAATCCATCATTTTTATTGTGTGTGGGCCTAGTGGCCATCTCCTGCTTTAATAATTCTTATGTTCTTACGTTTAAGTGTTCTTGTGTTACTGATTTGCAATGACACGGCCATGGGTGTGTCAAACATATAAATAAAAAAGTAGCCTATATGTAACATCTGTGAAGAACATCTTTTAAAGTTAAAACCCTGTTTAGACGACTGGAAGAGAAGATTAAGCTGCCAATCTGACCCTCATCTTAATTTGGGAAAGTAGTATGAGTCAGAGTAACTACTCCCCGGTGCTAAGGACCAGAAAATAGTTTCAAATGTATCTCTGAAGGATAGAATAGTATGCAAAATTCTGCACCAAATTAGTCCTTCATTGGCCGTCACTCTGACAAGTCTGATATCGAAGCAGAAAGTGGATGTGAACAGCAAGCAGTCAGGAGTCATTTGAGAAAGCGAAAGGTTTATTAAACTGGAGCTGCCATCTGAAAATTTTGAAAAGCCCTCTACGAGGCCGCGCGCGCGCGATAGTCATGAATAATAGTGTAGAACCACGACGAAATTGAAGGAACCACTGTCATATTTTTCCATTAAATCTGAACCATCATTATTGGTTCCATCAAATCTGAGACTGCGGGAAAGTTATTGTCATACTTTTCCATCAAATCTGAACCAATAGAAATCATCAGGGGCCAGATTCACGAAAGCACTCACGCAAGCACTTACGAACCTGTACATCTTTTCTCAATCTTTGGCGGCTTTGTTTCCAATTATTAAACAGTTAATGAGCTCCGAAGCACCAGGAGGCTGTTTATAACAATAACAACAGTTGATTGGCAAGTTTTCATGCTTGTAAACTGTTTAATAAATGTAAACAAAGCCGTCAAAGATTGAGGAAAGATGTACACGTTCGTAAGTGCTTGCGTAAGTGCTTTCGTGAATCTGGCCCCAGATCTTCTGTTCTACCCCCCCTTCATTCGCGGTATTTACCTGAATTAACCTGAAGGTCACTAATACTAGTGGCCTTGACGAGGACAGGAAGCCGACGGCTTGTCAAATGTCCCCCCTCCCCTCCACCACCACATTTACGTTGTCAGAGTCGGTGCTTAAGCTCAAATTTTCACCAACCTCAAACTTTTTTTTTGTGACAGGTAACAAGTTAACTACAGACTGCTAATTGGTGTAGGTGATTAAATATGTATGTGTATGTATATATGTATATATATATGTTATTGTATGTATGAGTATGTGTGTACCTGTATATATAACATTAATAATTGTGTAACTAGCGTCAAAATTATTTATTTGCTGAGCTAAACAAACTAGAGGGTTCAGTTCCTGAACCGATTATGTGTCTCTGTAATCCTTTACACCGCCGCCCACGTGATGGGTATGGGGTGTATAATAAATTAAGAAATTGAATTGCTGGATAAGGTTCTGCTTGTGTTAAAAGGATAAACATTGAAGCAGTTGAGATTGAATTAGTGGGGAGTATAGGTGAAATGTTCTATTTGGATATACACGTTTTCAAAGTCTCTCTTTGGTGGGACTGGAAAAAAAAAGAGTGGACTGAAATGGTCGTGTTGGTGGGTTTGGGTACATTGTTGGGTTGGTTGGGTTGGTTGGGCCGGCAGGGGGATAGGCAGTATTGTTTGGGGCCAACGTTTCCAAGGCTTTGTTGTGCCCCTCTGGTTTCCCCCCAATTATTTACGTTTGTTAGGAAGGCCAATCTCCATATTATTTATTTTTCATTTTTACTCGTATCGAGGTGAATTTTGGTCTATAATAATGTTAAAAAACAATACACAAATATTATTATTTGTAGAATATTCTCCATTCAAATAATATTATTTGTAGAGTGTGCAGTCGGGTCCTAGCTAAAATATCACAGGTTCGAGTGGATAGGACAGAGGCGTTTGGGCACGTTTCCTTCACCTGATGGCTCTCTTCACCTGAGGGTAAATTGGTGTTAAAATGTTAAGCCATAGCTGTGGGAAGAATGCTGGGAATGTCATTAGTTAGCCTAGAGGGACCCTAGATAAACCTGATTGGTTCTCCATTCTAGAGTACAAGGAGTCGTATTGTTCACTGTTTAAACCTGTTTTGTTCATTACAATGAACATCATAACTGCTAACTCTTATGAAATACAAAAAAAATACATCACACTTTCACTTCTAGTATGTTGGCTGTATATTTGGGGACTTTTTCTTGAGTATTAAATCAGCATTTAATCCATAGCTGACTAACTCAAGGCTCTTACCCACAGCTGATTGGCCCAAGGCCTTCTAACCACAGATTGTAAAATAACAATAATTTTGTTCTGTTTTCTAGCTCAGAACACACACACACACATGATACTGAACGAGGAAAAGTGAATATTACTTTTTGGCGATAGAGGTCAGGGATCAGAAAATACGAAGACCCCCTCCATAAAAACACAAACACAAACCTTTCATCCCGTAATTAAACTACAGAGGCAACTCTATACCCAATGCACGCTAATTTAGCGTTGTTTGAGCTAGAGTTTTGTTTACTGGCCCTTTGTCGTCCATCAGACTTTTTGTGCAAAAAAAAAATGTCGAAAATATTCTTTGAAAATTTTAAGCCCTTAAAATGCACATTTTCACACACACACGCACACATACATAGAGATATACACAGATAAACATTTACTCGTAAAAAAACACATAATGGCATACAAACATACGAGAGACCACCTACAGCTTACACAAACTCTATACACAGTTTCAAATGTAGATTTGATAGAGCCCAATAGGTTCAAGAATCTGTACACCAGTTGATTGACAGTTGAGAGGCAGGACCAAAGAGCCAGAGCTCTACCACCCGCTATATATATATATATATATATATATATATATATATATATATATATATATATATATATATATATATATATATATATACAATGATATATATACAATGATCATACAATATATAATGCCGCACTTATATACAATATATATATATACAATGATCGAACCCGTCTGTGACATTCATCAATGTTTCCCATTGTTGTGTTCTTCAAGAGATCCATAACCTTTAAGCACCTTTTTGCATTATTATTTTTGTATCAACCCATGTATATCTTGTAACCATCAAATGCATAATAAAGCACAAAAAATATTCAAGGAAGGGGGTGGTAGGAGAAAAGCACACAGAAACTGTATTGGAGGGGATCTAAACATTCCCTCTAATGCGTTATGCGTGGTTTCCTCCGAGGCTATGGGTCCCCCTTCTTCCAGCTAGAGGTGGTACTCCCTTCCTATATATATATATATATATATATATATATATATATATATATATATATATATATATATATATATATATATATATATATAAGCAGGAACACACAATTGAGGAAGATAAATCGTATCTAACAAGGCTGCAAGAGTGCTGAGATAAATTGACGACTATATGAAAGAAAAGAAAAATATGTCCAGATTGCATATATTTCTATCAAAAAGCCTTATATACACAATTCCGCACTCTCAGAATGTTTGGTAATATGTTTATTGTTTGTGATGTGTGTATATGTCTGTATTAACACGTTGTACTGAACGGGGTGAGAATAGCTTGAGCTACCTCATCCCTTTGTGTGTATTTTACCTCAATAAACTTATTTCAATTTCAAAAAATTCCGCATACACGACCACCACACGAACTTTACAAGACGAAGCGCACTACTATAACATCATACAGACACAGGTCAGAGTTATAAAAGTGTCCTTATTAAGTCTACTCATAGCCCAGTCGATAGAGCTTCGGCTTCACACGTGTGGGGTCCCCGGTTCGAAACTCCTACAGCCCAGGTGGGAATGGCCTTGTTTACATTTATTAAACAGTTTACCAGCATCGAAACTTCCCAGTCAACTGTTATTATTGATATAAACAGCCTCCTGGTGCTTCGGAGCTCTTAAACTGTTCAATATATGTAAACAATGTCGTCAGGTATTGGAGAAAAGTAAGTACTTTTCTTATGTAAGTAAAAGTAAGTAAGTTATAAGTACCTAAGGAAAGTAGGTTCGTAAGTGCTTGTGTTACTGCTTGATGAATCCGGCTCTTCAAGTGGGGAGTCTCAAGCCCTTTCAAAGAACTCCAAATTTTGTATAAAAATACATGATGTTTTAATACAAGTTATCATATCTCCTTGAATGTTATTTTAATTGTCACATTTTTAACTAATAGAAAAAGCAAAAATAACTCTTCGATTAATATAATATTTTTATTTCTATTCTATTTTTGCTATAATAAATTGTATTTAAATGCATAATTAACTTCTTTTGGATCTTTAACAATAAGTCACAGTAATATCCTTTACAGCATATTACTATACTTCGAGAAAAACTTCGGCCTTATGATATCTTTACTAAGTAAAATATGGCCTTCGTCTGATGAAAGGTTCCCTTCCCCTGGTGTGGACGGAATGCAGAGATGCTCTTAAAAATAGCTAATGGCATTCAATCCCAGCAAGTGTAGTAAGTTAATGAAAATGGGGACATGATAGGGGAGATCAAGAGGGTGATATTCAATGAGGAGAAACTCTCTCTCTCTCTCTCTCTGATGCAAATGAAGAAATTAAAAACTAGCAGTAGACACAGCACCAAGTCTTAATACCCCTTAATCACGTGTGAAAAGGATATCGACAACTTTATATCCAAAGCCACAAAGAAACTTGCATTACGTCTGTTCAGCTTAAAAAAAAACTAACTAAAATATCACAGGTTCGAGTGGATAGGACAGAGGCGTTTGGGCATGTTTCCTTTACCTGATGCCTCTCCTCACCTGAGAGTAAATTGGTGTTAAAATGTTAAGCCACAGCTGTGGGAAGCATGCTGGGAATGTCACTAATTACCGTGGTGTGTGTGGTTGGTTAAGAGACAGGGTGTGTTTGAACTGTCACCCAAACAGATGCTGGCCAGACCCAATGCTGTTTAACCAGAGCATCTGCAGGAAGCACTACACATACACAGACGCCCTGGAAACACAAACCGTAACTGTCTTTATTTTCCGCTTGTTACAACTTGTAATAAAGTTGTTACATCTTGACTTAGCGTGTTTATGACGTATTAGAACGTTGTTACAACTTGCTATATTGGTTGTTATAACTGGTTAGGAGGTGTTAAAACTTGTTCGAACGTTGTACCAACGTCGTAGTTTCGGTGTGTGTTTGGCGGGACGTCACTCCAATCTCAGAGGACATATTCTTTATCTCTCATTATTAAAGGATTTAATCTAAAATGAAAATGTCGACAAGGAACTCGTTTTGGAAATGCATTAGTTTTTATCCCTAGTTTCTTCCCGGCAACACGAATAAAATCATCAAGTAAAATGAAAGAATACCACGTAAAATATATATGGTCATCATTTACTGGGATTTAGGATGAAGCCTCATTCATAAGCTCCTTAGTAAAGTGTGATGAGGAAGAGAGAACACTTCTCCCAAACCTTACATTATAAAATTTTTCTTGAACATTTACTAGACTTTGCTAGAAAAATGTTGGCCTTCAATATATATATATATATATATATATATATATATATATATATATGTATATATATATATATATATATATATATATATATATATATATATATATATATATATATATATATATATATATATATATATATATAGCCAGTGACACAGATTTTTCGCGAGTTTTCGGTAAAGATTTCGTGATCTCTATCACACTCAACATTGCGTGAAAACTGTACCAAACAAATTTCTTATTTTCACGATGCAAGGAAAGAGTGTTGGACAATATTACTGATGCAGTGATGAACAAACCACACTAGAGAAAATAGAGAAACGAGGATCAACGTCGTTTCAGTCCGTTTTTGGACCGTTATCAAGTATATATATATATATATATATATATATATATATATATATATATATATATATATATATATATATATATATATATATATATATATATATATATATATATAGTGAAAATATTTGTTCCTTCAGTTGGTAATTGCACTGAGAGTTGAGTTTACATGCTGGCCAAAACATTAAAGATATTACAGAAGATAACATTGAAGATAAAGAAAATATATGAAGCAAGATAACATTGTGTACAGAACCTTTTGAGGAAGGATGTAGGTTACACTCGAAAATTATATTTTTAATACACTTACTTGTTTGACTTGCACTTATAATACGCTTATATTGTTTTCTTTTTATTTAAAGCTGATCCTACGTTGATTTTACATTATTTAAGACTATTTTGTTAAAATCTCTCTCAAGCAACATGAAGAATAAAATAGCTAGAAAATAAATGATAATACGTAAGTATTACGTATTACCATTTTATAAGTATAAAATAGCTTAAACAGATGTTACAATTTTAACGAAGGCACCAAAATGTTTAGATGCTTTACTAAATGATCCTCTATTGACAATGGAATTTCGTAATGCATAATTAGTTCCGCATACAACCTAACCAAAATATTTTATGTTCGTCAACAAAATTCTCTTGTGTTTTGAGGCTAAATCAAATCATGCAATTACTAAAAAAATATTATAGTTCGTATATTTCTGGTTTTGGATATGTAAATAAGATATACACACATTGCAATATATGGTGTACATCTAAATCTTAAAAATAGAATGTTTGTCTGTCTGTACTAAGCTGAAAGCCCGATGCGTACGGCTAGCCTCATCCGACTTTTCAAGGTGAAAGCTGTTGGGTAGCTGCCCAACAAAGGTGGATTGCAGTCGCCCCAATTGTGCCTTTAAGAGCGAATCATCTATTTATAATATTGCACGTTCTGTATACTCACCTAGTTGTGCTTGCGGGGGTTGAGCTTCGGCTCTTTGGTCCTGCCTCTCAACTGTCAATCAACTGGTGTACAGATTCCTAAGCCTACTGGGCTCTTATCATATCTACATTTGAAACTGTGTATGGAGTCAGCCTCCACCACATCACTGCCTAATGCATTTCATTTACTAACTATTCTGACACTGAAAAAAGTCTTAATAATGTCTCTGTGGTTCTTTGCGTACTAAGTTTCCACCTGTGTCCCCTTGTTCGTCTTCCACCCGTGCTAAATTGTTTTCCCACGAGAATTTTGTAGGTGGTGATCGTGAGAGAGAGAGAGCGAGAGAGAGAGAGAGAGAGAGAGAGAGAGAGAGAGAGAGAGAGAGAGAGAGAGAGAGAGAGAGAGAGAGAGAGAGAGAGAGAGAGAAAGTGTTGGAAATTACGAATAAGTACCAAGCCAGTGCCAATATGATTGCTCTACTGTCTCCAATATTATTTTAAACATTACTTTTTGTCCGAAACTCTATGCGTGCTAGTGGTTGTACAAGAATGTAAGAACTCTTGTATATGTAAATAAATAAATAAATACAAATGTATACCTTTCCGGTTCTGTTTAGAAACGTTATGTTGTGTGTGTGTGTTCTATCAAACTTGTGGCAGGTTTAAGATTTTGGCTCCTATTTATATACTTGTGTCCCTGCTAAATTCGTTTTCTGTATTTAAGAAAAGCCTGTAAAGAAAACTATTTTCATTTGTAATAGGGGATACTACCGAATACCTTAATACCACATTCTGCTCTTTTATGTTGGAAAAATCTGTCACTATAGCATCAATAATATATAATTGAATAATGAATATTTATCCATTTTATCCATTCCCAATAATTAGCAGCCGTGCTATCAATAATAACAGGTGATATATCTGACTAGAACACACCTGGATTAGTCAACAAGGACAGGTCTTAATAATTAATAATAATAATTCATTGTGTCGGGGACAGGAAGCCAGGTTATACATACAGTATATGCTAGGCTTATACCAAGCCTCCCCCCCAAGAGTCAAACTACTGACCTCGCCCGGGATGCAACCCCGTAACAAGCTGACTAACTCCTGGGTACCTATTTACTTCTGGGTGGACAGAGGCGCGAGGTGAAAGGAAACGCGCCCAACCCATTTCTGTGGATTCGAACCCTGGAAATCGAGAACGACCCCGACTGTACCACCGAGACGTAAGGATTAACCCACAGAGCGTTCCTTCTCCCAAACTATTTACATGGTTCCCTACATCACTCACCTGGTGCAGTCTTCAGCTGGGGCAGGCCTGCCACCCCCTCCAGGGCAAGGGCAGGCCTGCCACTCCCTCCAGGGCAGGCCTGCCACCTCCTCCAGGGCAGGCCTGCCACCTCCTCTAGGGCAGGCCTGCCACCTCCTCCAGGGCAGGCCTGCCACCTCCTCCAGGGCAGGCCTGCCACCTCCTCCAGGGCAGGCCTGCCACCTCCTCCAGGGCAGGCCTGCCACTCCCTCCAGGGCAGGCCTGCCACCTCCTCTAGGGCAGGCCTGCCACCTTCTCCAGGGCAGGCCTGCCACCTCCTCCAGGGCAGGCCTGCCACTCCCTCCAGGGCAGGCCTGCCACTCCCTCCAGGGCAGGCCTGCCACTCCCTCTAGGGCAGGCCTGCCACCCCCTCCAGGGCAAGGGCAGGTCTACCACCCCCTCCGGGGCAGGCTTGCCACCACAGCCAGAGTGCACCTGTACTCTGAAATACAAATGTCTTACACGCACATTAGCACAAAAACAATAAGGAAACCCCAGTCCTACACTAAGCAACAACATATGAACCATCGATTCCTTTTCAATGGAATCTTGTCGAATCGGCTCTGATACACAAGCTACCCAACACGAACCTGAGTCCTGGCTTTGTTGCTGGTGACTCTTCCCTTTCACGGTACATACTTATATGCTCCAGCTTTCTTAACAAACGTGACTTGACTTAAGTCTTCCCCTTTTCTTGCCCCACTGCTCTTTTTCTTACCTTCCTCATATTCTTAACGCTTCCCATTCTTCTTTCACCTTTGTTAACTGCTTCCCCACCTCCCTCTGTTCTTTATTAAATCGTTCCTTCCTCTCTTCCTCCTTTATGGGCTATTCATGCCCGTGCCACCTCTTGGGTGGCTTAATCTTCATCAATCAATCAATCTTTTCCACACACACGACTTGATAATTAGATTAAATTAGATATTTTTATTCAGGTAAAGGTACATACATTGAAGATAAGTTACAAACATAATGTTGGAATTTAAAGATAGAGTTAGTACATACAATACCTAAAGCCACTAGTACGCATAGCGGGCGATGAGTCACAATAACGTGGCTGAAGTATGTTGACCAGACCACACACTAGAAGGTGAAGGGACGACGACGTTTCGGTCCGTCCTGGACCATTCTCAAGTAGATTCTCACAATCGACTTGAGAATGGTCCAGGACGGACCGAAACGTCATCGTCCATTCACCTTCTAGTGTGTGTGGTCTGGTCAAAGTACGCATAGCGTTTCGGGCAAATGGAAATGGTCCAGGACGGACCGAAACGTCGTCGTTTCTCCATCTTCTGATGTGGATGGTTTGGTCATCACTTTTGGTCATCACTTTTGGTCACCACTTTTGGTCATCACTTTTGGTCATCACTTTTGGTCATCACTTTTGGTAATCACTTTTGGTCATCACTCTTGGTCATCACTTTTGGTCATCACTTTTGGTCATCACTTTTGGTCATCACTTTTGGTCATCACTTTGAGCTCTAAAACAATTTAATACACTCACAAATATTGAAGGATATTCTCGTGTTCTACTCGCGTAGCTTAATAGATGAGCCTCGCATTTCATGTTCTCTCCAGATTCCATGACTATCCATCCTGTGAGATGGGGGATAGTAGATGATAATAGCCAGTTTTTTAGCTAAAATCTGTAATCCTTCATATAGAATAGGGCAGCTGTACATTGATATTAATACCCAAGTTTGTTATTAAAGAAAGAACATGTGAATACCAAATATGTCGAAAATGTCGTTGACTTCTATACCAGTATATATACAAAATCTATAATTTTATATATAGATATAATATATATCTATATACAAAACAAAAACCAATAATCATTTATGACAGACGTGTGAGGTCAAAGGTCATATTCCTGTACAACAGCGTTTAACTCATTTTTGGGGGAGAGATGGGGGCCTTTGGTTAAAATTTGACCCATATTGGTGCATTTATCCAAGCAGTGTCACTCAACCGTAGAGTGAACATAACGTCATACCATCCCGGCGTACAGGACCTCCCAACAGGAGGAAAAACCCAGCTTTGTATCCGGGACCGCGGACATCACAAACAAACTGGCGTTGAATCACGAAAAAGCAATTACGTCGTTGACCGTGGCGAGTGAGAGCCAGGCAGCAACAGCAGCAGCAGCAGCAGCAGCAGCAGCAGCAGCAGCAGCAGCACCAGCACAAGTCCAGTCTCCATCAAGTGCGGGTACACCCACTCCCCGGGGCATCAGTCAAAATGGTTGGGCACCATTCCTTTCCCCCCGTCGTCCCATCCCCAAGTCCTTATCCTGACCCTTTCCAAGTGCTATATAGTCGTAATAGCTTGGCGCTTTCAGCCCCCTAATAGTTCCCTTCCCATGTGTATCACCAGGTCCCCCCCCCCCCACTACTCTCTGTTTCCTTGCAAAGTACAATGTGCATTGTATATACGTACATAAACATTACAATCAAAAACAAGTTTGTAACCAGCTGTCATTATAAAGTGAGTACATTAAATGTAATTGTGTCTTTACAAATTCCCATTGAGGTCTGATTAGGACCTTTTTTGCCCTATGTAATCCCTTTTTTGCTCTATGTAATCCTTTTTTTGCGCTACCCTTCACAGGATGAGTATGGGGTGCACAATAAACTACTCCCCCAAAGGATGAGTATGGGGTGCACAATAAACTACTGCCCACAGGATGAGTATGGGGTGCACAATAAACTAGCTCAGAATACTCGCATACATAAAATATAAGCACATTGATAAAAATGTTCATAGTGTTCTTGGACAAATTATGCATATATTGCAAAACATCTAACAAAGTTATCTAACAATGCAAGCAAAACACGTTTCAAACAATGCAAAGAAAACAAATACCTAACAATACAAGCAAAACAAATATCTAACAATGTCTGCCAAACAAGTACACCATCTTTTGAATATCAAAAACAGCTACACTAAACAATAGACCAATAAATCTCTTAGTTTTCCGATGTCACCAAATAAAATTAATAAAAGGCTACATCTATAAACGTGATGATTTGTGTGTCTTTATGTCCAAAGTTGGATGGTAGACACTCAAGACCAGACGCCAGCGGCTAGCCCCACCAAAACACCAGGTCAATCCAGTGGTAAACCTCATTTAGTTTTAAGTATAATTTTCTACCATTCCTCATACGTTCACATCAGTCTCCCTCAGTTACGGCCCGTTACAAGCCTTACAAGCAGCATATTTGGGATAATTATTAAATGAGAGAAGATGCTAAAGGTCAAATAATTATGAGGAAGCGTTAAGTCAAAAAGTGTATATAGAACTTGGAAGTGATGTGAGGGGAAAGGACTTGTGTGTGGGGGGAGGGGGGGGGTGAAGGAACGTTGCCCAATCAGTTGGACAATTGGGGGATCGAACGAACACCGACCTTGCAAGAAGGGAGGTAGTCGTACTATCAACCATTCCAAATGAGGCGAACGGTTGTATTCTTCTTACTACGCAATTCATGCCTCGAGTTTACGATTTATTAGGATCAAACACCATGTTTGGAAGCTAAAACAAGCTCACAAAATAGGCAAGTTTTTTTTACCATGCCAGCATAACCACTCAAGCCTCTCTAAGATGACACCAATTGTCTGTCTTAAATACACATTATTAATACATTTGCCGCCATTAATATATTTTCGTGCTGGCCAATGGGGCTATTTCTCCGTCTCCCGTTATTACGATAATAGCGGGCAGCTAAAAACTGGCCCACAAGGAAGTCTTGCCTCTCCCCTGGGCGAGGGAGGGTGACTGCTCACCGTTCTTGCTGCTCAGTGCACAGCACACCCTCAGGGATGTTGAGTCACTAAGGAGACTTGAGCAATTTGTTCTCGCGATTTTACAAGCGGTCAAATTTCAAGTGTTTTTCCGACCAATAAGCGTGTGTGTGTGTGTGTGTGTGGGTGTGTGTGTGTGTGTGTGTGTGTGTGTGTGTGTGTGTGTGTGTGTGTGTGTGTGTGTGTGCCAAATCAGCTCCGTACTAACATTGCTGGATTGCCTTTATTCCCCAGGAAGTGGCGTGATTTTAATTTCGTCGGAGCGTCGGAATTTTAACGCGACACACTACCACCCACAAGAGTATTATGGATCTGGGATCCTGGCCGGGACAGAAATGATTTAGGGTATTTTCTTTTTTTCCTAATGCCTCTGTTTTACCAACCTGTAAATATAGGTAGCTGGAAGTTGGGCAACTGTTGTGGGGGTTGGATTCTGAGGAAGGTCGGAGGTTTGACTTTCCCCTAACACAGCCTATCCAAGGATTGGATTCTGAGGAAAGTGAGAAGTTTGACCCCCTTCTCTAACACAGCCTATCCAAGGATAAGTACATGCAGGATTTGTGGGGGGAAAGTAGATCCACATCAACCCTGTCTATAGAGGTACACACCAGCATAGTAGCCCTTCTGGGTCAATGAGGCCCTCTCGTGGAAAGAGGCGGGACTCAAGAGCTCAATGCACAGGTACACATTGCAACATGCAACCTGCTAGAGGCGATTACATCAACGTCAACTGGAATACTCACCCACATCCCATTTATTGCAATGTCACTGTTAAGAATTCCCTGTAACTACTTTACTTTTGCAAAGCAGACAAGCATTTAAATGAATACATTTTCAACATTGCACAGCAAAGGACATACGTACCTCTAACCTGTCTTATGAACAAGTAGTGTTGCTTCAAATTACAGCGTCACAGCATTCTTGAACTGCAGTTGCCATCAGCACAACAGGAGACCTGGTCGAGGACCGGGCCGCAGGCACATTGAGCCCCGAAACCATCGCAAGATAACGTAACATTAATTGTCGTGTTTTGAGCCCTGTCACCACATAAAGCAGCTTACAGCATACTCCGTAAACAACAGAGAATATTCAGCATGAAGCATTAATTAATCAGTATTGTACCGCCCAGCACATCTGTCGACCAAGCTCGCCCCCATCTGACCAATCAGCACAGAGCCTGAGCGTGGTACAGGCCAGACGTATGTCTCTCCCCTGTTGGCTGTACTCCGAGGCCGCGACAAGACCAACATTTTGTTTTTACCAGATGATTACCTGCGTTCCCTTTTTACCGTCGTCAGTGTGGCGTGGTGCTGATAGAAGGTGCGAGGTTAGATATCAATTGATGACTTGGTTATGGTCTTATAATAATACTGAAACAGGGCTTGATAGCGAGGTAATCCTACCAAGCGAGGTAATCTATGTAATCCCGCTCCCTGATTACATAGATGTATGAAGAACGGCGGTAAATACCAATACTGACAGCTGCTCCGGCTGTCAACATAGGGGTGAGTTGCTGGTCCGAGAGATAAGTATAGTCTAGATCCCCTCAATGTCACCCTTGTCGAACCTTGTACAAATCCACACGCCTTTCAGAGCTGTCAGGCGGTCAATGAGGACCCCCACCTGACACGTCTGTCAGTCAATGACGACCTCCATCTGACACACCTGACAGCAGAAAATCTGCATACCTCATCTCAATAAAAAAATACAGGTTGGACGTGCTTAAATCAATAATAAAGTAAGATGATTATTGCACTTGGTCTTACTATTCCGTCGAGCCGTCAAACTGCTTATTGGAACTGCAGTGAGCGCTCGCGCCCTCAACCGTGGCTTAATTGGGAGGAGTTAGTCAGTGGTCGTTCTGGTGCGGTATTACGTCTGTCAACACCTGAGAACATCTTCCAGGATGTTTCAGACCATCACATGAAAACCATCCAAACTCAGCTCTAATTACTCGAGAATCATAAGCAGGCCAAATAGAGCCCAACGAACCACAAAGATTCGTCATATATATGTATATATATACTCCCAAAGGTGACGCACCAAGCCTTAGCTCCATATACTATATGAAGCTGAGAAGCAAGATGAGTTTCCTCTATGTGGGACTCTTCCTCAGCCATGACACAATTTTTAACAAAAAAGGATACTCATCCCTGGGAAATTTTGCTTTTGTCGGAACTGTGACTTTTGTGACTCATTCCGTTTCCACGGAGCCATAGGGATGGGGGAATGGGGGAACCTTAGCCCGGATGGATAGTCCAGGACCCTTTCTCTGCACTCCTCTCCTAACCTCATCTATCCAGATAGGAGCCGTTGTATTGCCTTTAATAAAGCGTTGTCAAATCAGGCGACTAATCAGACCACAATAGTCAACCAATCACATTTCAGGAAACACACGCTCCGAACAATTGCATCACGAGAAGCGAATATATATTAAGCGTTGTATCCTTCCACTTTTCTAACAGATAAGTTCAGTTGTAAAGTAAAAGATCTTTACATATCTAATACGGTGTACGTCAATTATTAAATGTGTGGGAGCTTTAATTAAACGTAACTAATTAAACTTTAATTAGACGTAACTGAGGGAGAATAAGCGAGCCAAGAGGAGTCGAGTGTTGCAAGGAGAGTGAGAGGGCCTCACACACGAAGGTGACACGAAGGAGACACGAAGGTGACACAAAGGTGAGACGAAGGGGGAGGTGACACAGTACCCGGCAGCCTCGGCGAGCAATCTCATGCAATGGAGTTTTCCATTTACATCCGGAGCACCATTTATATCGTGCTCATCTCTCCCCAGAACGACCACGCTAAGTACCATCATCACTGGCACGAGGTGAAGAACCATTACTGCTGATGGAAATGAGAAACACATGAAAGATCTCCCCCTAAGATACACACCGGATACGGCCAACAATGTTCAACACGGGCTCACCATAGCCCGTGCTACTTGGAACTTTGTTCCAGGTAGCGAATATTTAACAACAATAACAAATGTTCAACGCACACCTCAGGTGTTCAAGAGTGAGTGACACCTGTGTACTGGGTAAATTAATAGTTTGGTAACGTTATTCTTGGTGAGCATGTCACTCCGTTACTACCTGGTGCTGCTGTCTGGGTAAAGGGGAAACTATGGAGGAAACAGGCACACTGTTTCACTACCTTACCTTGCGATGATTTCGGGGCTCAACGTCACCCGCGGCCCTGTCCTCGACCAGGGACAGGGCCGCGGGTGACACAACTCTCTCACAACTCACTCACACGTACATAGTACGACAAATTACACCACACACACATACGCGCGCGCGCACGTACACAGTACAAGTCATACACACACATACACAGTACGACAAATCACACACAACACAGTATTAATATACAGGAACCAACGACCCAACGACCATTCCCACAATTAACCCCGTGACCAGACTCCATGTCAACAACATGACATGACATGACTGTCGCGTTGTTAACTAGTCAAAACAATAATAATAATAATAATAATATTTATGTATTACATATATTATTATACACTGATGGTATAATATAATAAAATGATGGTATACATATATTTATGTATCCTTTCCAGATACATAAAATATATTAGATATAGGTATTGCAGGATTACAGATGAGCTGTTGTTTGTTATTGATCTTCACACTACACTACTTAGTTATCTTAGACGTTTATCTTTGTCCACACACTTTACACTTGACGTCATCTGGAGCCGGTCGGCCGAGCGGACAGCACGCTGGACTTGTGATCCTGTGGTCTCGGGTTCCATCCCGGGCGCCGGCGAGAAACAATGGGCAAAGTTTCTTTCACCCTATGCCCCTGTTACCTAGCAGTAAAAATAGGTACCTGGGTGTTAGTCAGCTGTCACGGGTTGCTTCCTGGGGGTGGAGGCCTGGTCGAGGACCGGGCCGCCGGGACACTTAAAGCCCCGAAATCATCTCAAGATAACCTCAAGATAGATCTAGAGCCTCTGCACAAGCCCAAGGGCCAGAGATACTTGTAGCTCAATATATACATATATATACATACAATATATACATGTATACACGTATACGAGGTAAGATATCAGGAGAGCTTGCTAATCCATTTCGAGTTATGTGATAATGTATAATAATATAAATTCAATGTGTCTGGGGGACAGGAAGCTAGAGTGTCTTCATACACATTAGGCTTTTATCGAAGTAGTAACTATAATCGGGGTAGTTGTATCGAAAGGGAGTCTGAATTAATTAAAAGATCTACTGCAGTGTTTTCAATCATTTTGAGTGCTAGCACCATAGCCAACAGTTCAACTTGCAAGGTGGATGCCCAATTACTAACAGACTTTTTAAAATTATGCTTCCATCTGGCTGATGGGAAATACAGCAGTTGCCGCTCTCTCTGTAGCTGTATTGAGTTATCCGTCGGCGTATATGGTCTGTGTGATGCTGTTTTGAATTGTGTAGATTGGGTATGTGTTCCAGGGTATTTAATTTAGCAGCGAACCGAGGGAGAGGGTTGTGTGGGATTAGTTTCTCGGTGGGGTGTGTAGGCGTCTGGAGATCGCAAAATATTATCTGCCAGGCAGCCACGAACCCCTTTTTCACCTTTAGGGACCTCGTACAGTCCAGACATTTTAATACGAGTGGCTGGTCTTTGTGTCCAACCAGAACCAGTAGTTCTACTGCGTATGTGTTTTAACAGTTCAAGTGATACAATGGTATTTTTGCTACCCAGACACCCAACAACATATGGATCAACCAAGAACTGATTAATCTAGGTCTTGTGGGCTCTTGAGTATCCATAAATCTAACAGTCAATCACCTGGGAAAAACCACGGCCTCACAAGAAGAAAATGTTCCAACTGATTATCTTGATAACACTATAATTTTTACTTTATTGAGTGGCCACTTTTAACTTTCATCTTGAACTGTGAAATGCTTTTTTCATGGAATCTATCAAGCTCTGATGGTGTTCATAATGCCTCTTTATGTGTATTTATCCATGATGGACAGTATAGTTTTCCAGTAGTATATCAATTCTCTCGTGGCTGAGAAACCTTTAATGAAGGCCTCTACTCCAAGATGAGGGAATCAGATCCCACTGTTTCAGATTCATCACAAGAACTAATGGCTCTGCCTTGTAGAGGCACGATTTAGTAATGGATTTATTTTTGAATCTTAAGATTTTTACTTTTCAAAACAGTAACAATCCTAAGATTAAAAAAAACACAACAAGCTGTAGCATAATCCTCTCATCTTGGCGTTTTTGAAGGAAGAAAAACTCTTCGCTTTTTGTATATCGTGTCTCGGTACAATGTACACAGTAACCACTGTTTAACACACAAAGTTTCTCACAGTACAACAGTCGCACAGTTCAACAATAGTCTCACAGGAAACTAGTTCCTATATAACATAAAAGTTCATCAAACATAAAAGTTCATCAAACATAAAAGTTCATCAAACATAACATTCCCTCAAACAAAATTCCTGCAACACAAGATTCAATCAACACAACCAGCTTCAAAACAATGACAACAATCCTTCAACACCAGAGTCATATAATACAATTCCCACGAAACAAAAAGAAATGATTGATTGATGAAGATTAAGCCACCCAAAAGATGGCACGGGCATGAATAGCCCGTAAGTGGTGGTGGCCCTTTTGAGCCATTACCAGTATCAAGAGCTGATACTGGAGATCTGTGGAGGTGCGACTGCATCCTGCGTGACGGGAGATGTCTCCCGTGAAAAAAGAAAGTCTCACCACTCAAAAAATAACCTCACAACGCAAGAACAATCCCACAAAACAAGCCTGGAAGCCAAACAATCACAACAGCTTCAGAGCAACAGCTTCAGAGCAACAGCTTCATCAGCCCCACACCCCAACAGTAGCAGCCTGCTCTGACCTGCTACACCGATACCTTGGAACGGTAGTAGACCGCTTAATAAACAAAGCGCTGACCTCCTCTCAGGTAGGTCCAATTCACTAGCAGGAATTACTGTGAAATCGTGCTATTAATTGAGCATGCGATTGCAATACCGGGGCGCTCTATTGCCTGCATCATTAAGGAAATCCAATTATCAGTTGCAAGATTGTAATCGGCGATAAGTGCTCAAGACGGGGGTGGAGGAGGCAAAGGTCATCCATGTGAATAGAAGTACAAATGGCTGATTTCTAAGTCCCTTCATTTTTAGTCGTAAGCTTAATATTTCCCTGTTTTAAATTAATAAATTTAATAAAATAAAATAAAAATAATAATAAATAAAATAAAAAATAAAATAAAATAAAATTAATAAAATTAAATTAATAAATTAATAAATTAAATAAATTTGCTCTTGGGATACTTTTCATTTTCTTTTGTATTACATGTATGTGTGTATTTATGTACGCATGGAACAATCATTACAAAAACACTGAGTATGCGAAAAAAAAATTGATAATTAGAGAATGCTGAACGCGTTTTCGGCTTAATTCGCTTTCATCGGAGCAAGATAGAGAGTATATGTACGTATATATGTATATGTATGTATGATTGTGTGTTTCTCTCACCTTTCAATAAGTTAGAATTATGTGAAGTTTACTTTATCCTTCCTTGTCTGAAATATTCTTGTTTGCTATTGATTAATAGAAAACATTTTTGTATGATGCAAGCTGCTTTTCATTCGTATTACATGTGTATATTTGAACTGTTATTACGCCCCATGTGTATCTCCACAGTTATACGTCCTGTGTATATTTCCACAGTTATTACGCCCCGTGTGTATTTCCACAGTTATTACGCCCTGTGTCACGAGGAGAGCGTTGTGTATGTGTGCTCATATGAGCATTAATCTCCGCAATTAGCGGCCAACAACATGCTCATCTAACCAGAGGAGCTCCAGTCTCTCCTTGACTCTGGGCGTCGCTACAACTAATCATCTCCTCCGGAGCATCAACTGCATATCCCACTTGTTGTGTTCCTTCGAGAAATTCAATATTTGGAATGGCATTCATAAGGAGCCTACGAACTTTTGACAGCGTAACATAGGCCCCTTTTGAGATATACTGTTCACCATACAGACGACTGAACAAAATGTAATGTCCTTGGTGTCTTAATTATTTCAGGTGTAAATAATACTTTATTGTCACTCAACCTGGCTCGTTAAAGCAGCGGCCGTCTACCATGACGCATTCATTAATTATAATGAATTATGTATTACAAATAGGTTTGCTCTCATATATAAAATTAATAATATATAATTAAGTTCTAGGTATAATTAGGCGTAAGTTAGATTAGGTTAGGTGTTTAGATTCTGTTGAAAATTATTTGTATTGGTGAAACGTTTAAAGAATTGCAATTCGAACAGAGGTAGTCAGCGAAGCACTGTTCGTGAAATGTTCGAAAGTCATCAGTTGTGAATCGTATGTTAACCATTTTTAATTGATAAACAGGGGGTTGTTGTTGTTTTAGATTCAGCTACTTGGAACAAAGAGTTGCAAGTAGCACGGGCTATGGTGAGCCCGTAGTGGTCTTACCTGGCACAGGAGCGGGGCTGTAACTGTAAACAGTTGGTTTGATAGGTGAAGTAATGAGAATTTGCCTTTGGGATTGCCTGTTTTTTAGATGAGGACAGGCTGGTTGTACACACGACTTCCATCTGATGATGTTCGAATATTTATAGAACGGTGCTTGGATGACTACTTGTGTTCGAATTGCAACTCTATAAATGATTCACATACGAACTTGAAAAACAAATAATTTTCTAACACAACTTAACCACCTAACCTAATCAATATCAGATTATAAAACAGACCTATAATATATATTAATAGCAATTTATATATTATTCAAAATGTTTAATACACAATACATTCAAATTTATGAATGCGTCTTTGGATCAGCTGCCCCTTTAACGAGCCTAGCCCGAAGACATGTTGCTGAACCAGTTATTAGTGGCAGCAAATGTGATAATCACCTCGTTCTCACCGTGGAACGAGATCAATCAACACTAGATCTTTACCCTTAAAATGTGACGTTCTTACTGTTACCGTGGATACATTTACCTCCCCTGGCGGTAAATATATTTACATTTACTAGATCCATTTACCAGATTCATCAGTTGATGTCACGCTTGTGTGTCGAAGTGTACACACACACACACGCTGGTAAACAGAGTGTCTGGTATCTGGGGTGGGGCTGGTGTTGGGTATCAGGGTGGGGCTGGTATCAGGTATCAGGGTGTTGCTGTATCTGGTATCGTGTGGATGGCACGGTTCAGTGATCAGCCATGGGATGAGTATGGAGTGCATAATAAAGAAAGAAAGTGAAATTCATCCACTGGCGATGAGTGAAACATCTCTCTCTCACACACACACACACACACACACACACACACACACACACACACACACACACACACACACACACACACACACACACTCCTCACTACCAATTTGATCAAATTGATTCTCTTCCATCTCACTTGTTTATGTATTCCTAGATAGACAAATTATAAAAATCTTATAATAACGATATGTGATGAAATTACTGATTCAGGTAATGCTAATCTGTTCGGTATAGCCGTTTTCTGAGCTACGTTGCCTAAAGGCCAATCAGAACTTCCGAATCAATAAGGCCCTATTCTGAAAGGCGGGAGCGGATAAGGCCGAAGGTCCCCCTTGACATGGCTTCCCTATCTTGACGTCATAGAGTATCCAGGATTATGACTACAAGTCAGAATTCTCCTGAGGATAAACGCTCAGTCCAATTCCGCGAGTTGATTCTCAATTAATTGTATAACTAATCAAGTCGAGTTGTCACATGTGTTGGTGTCTGGTATTTCGCCCCTCTGGAAGTGGGGCTTTAACCACATACCCGAAATGACAGGTCTAAACTGATATTAAATTATGTTGGCACAATGTATATATATATATATATATATATATATATATATATATATATATATATATATATATATATATATATATATATATATATATATATATATATATATATATCTTTGTGAAGAGCACACATATAGGAAACTTTAATATTTCAAAATATATGTCATGATGCCAATGATATTTGTAAGTTTAAAGGAACTTAGGATAAAAAAAATACACTTATGTATTTGTGAATTTTATGTTAAGATAAAGACCAAAGTCTTTCGCATTTTCCTGAGTGCTTTCTTTGTCAAGGTCTGAGTATGTGATTAGGACGAGACTAATACTAATTAGTATTAGTCTCAACGATTAATAGTGATTAGTTTTAACCGTCTAAACAACTGATTAGTCGCTGAGCTGCAACGCTTAGAGGTTTTCAACGACGGCTATCGTAGCGTCTTTGAGCGCCTGACATCCTAGACTATCCGACGATAGTACACACGATAGTCCTGGCTACAGGCAAAGTGGTTTTAAGGACATGTAAACACGAGAGCACACACACACACACACACACGTCGAATGCCCTCTATTGCTCTTCTTATGTAATGCCGATTTCCCTAGATAATTCTCTCTCTCTCTCTCCCTCCCATTACTTGTGCAAAACCCTTTCCGGAAGGTCAGGAAGAGGACCAGGTTATAAAGAGAACACAGATGACACTGCAGAAGAAGAGAATAGTAATGGAAATGTTCAAGCAGACAACACTATCCCAATAAAGAAAAACATATTCAAACACAGATATTTATCACAATTAAACGTCACTAAAGGAATGATGACCGTCACTTTCTGGAGTGTGGTTTGGTCATCAAAGAGATTAAACAAAATAGATTATAAGCTGAAACAATCATACCAGACTGATGAAATGAAGCTGGAACAGATACCCATACAAGAGATAAAGGAAAATCCATAAAGTTAAATTAAAAAGCAAAAATATCCACCGGCATTAAACCTATACATACAAGTGAAGGATCATACACATAGGACGACAAGGAAGGAAATGAGTGAAATCCAGAACGGTCAGTATGATTATTATTATTAACATCTTTATTGACAAAATTAATTACAATTTTGCCTAATCTGAGGATTTTGATAGGTCTTATTAAAGTGAGGATAATGCTAGTATTCACTGTCACGCAGGACAGAGGGTCATACATAAGACAATAGGTCTAAACTGTAGGCTGAAGCACATATATATCATTGTTACAATCAATGTTTTAATGTATGGATACGTGAAAACAACTTTCTATTGTGCACTGCCACACAAGGGCAGGGATGGGTTCATAAGTGAAACAGCTTAGAAGTAATATAAATAAAAATTGTTCTTCATTCTTTAAAATGGACAAGCAAATTTTGGGTAAATCAGTATGAAGCTATGTTTAGCACCCCAATACACGACATAAAAAAGTGGAAGATTCGAAGGGCTTGTGTATGAATGATATCCAAATCTCTGACACTATATCTGATATCAACATTTCAGATATTGAAGGAGAAAATGACAACATGTCGATGCCATCAGCCCTGGGCCCAGACTCATAGAATTTGATATTTATAAAGAAATGTAAAGTGCCGGTAACACGAATACTCAATGAAGTGTAGAGCGAAAAGCTTGGATAAAGGATATATATACCAGAAGCACTTAAATCAGCAGATATAGCTCCCAACACAAGGGAAAGAGCAAAGCATTTTCGAAAAATTCTTGACCAGTCGCACACAATATAAAGATATTTTGTTATCTCACATAATAAAAGATTTTGAAAAAAAAGTGACCAAGAGTCAGATCTCCAGTATTATAGAGACCTAGGGCCCAGATTCACGAAAGCACTTACGCAAACACTTACGAACCTATACATCTTTTCTCAATCTTTGGCGGCTTTGTTTCCAATTATTAAACAGTTAATGAGCTCCGAAGTACCAGGAGTCTGTTTATAACAATAAAAACAGTTGAATGGGAAGTTTTCATGCTTGTAAACTGTTTAATAAATGTAACCAAAGCCGTCAAATATTGAGGAAAGATGTACACATTCGTAAGTGCTTGCGTAAGTGCTTTCGTGAATCTGGCCCCTGTGACCTTCACAACCCAGGTAAACATGGATTTAGAGCGGGAAGATCATGCCTCTCCCAGCTACTCGACCACTATGACAAAATCACGGAAGCACTAGAAGAACAACAAAATGCAGATGTAGTATACACAGAGTTTGCAATATCACTTGATAACTATGACCATGGAGTGATAGCATAACATGAGAATAGGAATAACAGGTAAAATAGGACGGTGGATATTCAATTTCTTATCAACCAGAATAGTAGTATATACTGACTTTGTGTTGATCCTAATAATCGCCAAAGAGTTGTTTGCCTTAATCTCTGTACAAATTGCTAATATATATAACTGTTCTGCAACTGTATACTCAATATTTGGTCCCAATATATAGTCCAATATATATTTGGGGCCAATATATAGACATAGGAGCCCGAGGAGAACACCCAAACTTATGATATAAGATAATATAATTACGAACAGAAAACTCTATGCCAATATATAGCACTTGCCAGGAATATCAGGATACAATAAGTGTTCTGGAAGGTAAGACAGAGTGAAGGAGGAGAAACCAACGACAATTGGGAATCGAACGAAAACCATGTAAGAAGCGAAGATGTCTCCTTACCGACCTGCAGTCCAAGTGGTTTGGTTACGAAATAAATAATATGAAATTATGTGACAGTGTTTAAAATATTGAGGCTTTGAAAGCGAAGAATAAGAAGTGGCTGAATACAAAGTGAAGAAAGACAGACGATCTGGAAACAATGAACATTTTTTATCGCTCATTTAAACATAATACAACGAAATCTTGTCAAATCACAAATCTTTAATATTACGAGAAAACGCTTTCTTTTTTAACTTACGGAACAGCTTACCAGAATAAGCAACATATATAATTATATAATATTGTGTGTTCCTCCATAAGTTTAGCATAAACAAAGAGCCAAACATTTGGATTCAATGGCCTGGTGAGGTTTAACTTCCTTTGTTAATCCTTGAAGCAAGAGGGAGCGTTGTTAAGTCAGCGGTGGGCGGAGACGCCGTTAGTTTAATGCAAATATTATGCCATTTCTAGAGTTTGTGTGTGGGCTCTGAGACGCGCTGTGTGAAGCTGTCCATACTGGGGAGACTGTGTTCTGAGGGCTTTGTGAGAGGGGTGGTGGTGTGGGTGGTAGTGTGGGTGGTGGTTGTGGTGTGGGTGGTGGTGGTGTGGGTGGTAGTGTGGGTGGTGGTGTGGGTGGTGGTTGTGGTGTGGATGGTGTGGGTGTGGGTGGTGTGGGTGGTGGTGTGGGTAGTGGTGGTGTGGGTGGTAGTGGTGTGGGTGGTGGTGTGGGTGGTAGTGGTGTGGGTGGTAGTGTGGGTGGTGGTGTGGGTGGTAGTGTGGGTGGTGGTGTGGGTGGTGGTTGTAGTGTGGGTGGGTAGTGGTTGTGGGTGGTGGTGGTGTGGGTGGTCATGTGTGTGTGGTGGTGGTGGTGCTTATCTATCAGTATTACGAGACCTTTGTACTCCGCCCACTAGCCTTTCAGACCTCGAATCTGGCCTGAAAGTTGTGGATGGAAGTGGCTTTCCCAACTTCTTCTTTCAGGGTATTCCACTTGTTGACCACCCGCACTGGGTACGAGAAATTTTCTTACGTTTCTCATTTTCATTTCGACTTATTTGCATTTCCAGCTTCCACTAGTGTCCTCTTGTTCCACTTTCTCTCATTTTAAAGAGGATGTACTTCGCAGGCGATGAGTCACAATAACGTGGCTAAAGTATGTTGCCCAGACCACACCCTAGCAGGTGAAGGGACGACGACGTTTCGGTCCCTCCAGGACCATTCTCAAGTCGATTGAGAATCTCACAATCGACTTGAGAATGGTCCAGGACGGACCGAAACGTCGTCGTCCCTTCACCTTCTAGTATGTGGTCTGGTCAACAGAGGATGTACTTATCCATTGTTATATGGACTTGCTACTATAACAAATTCATAACATTCATCTTCTTAATTCCCCTCGTGTATATTGGAGGTTGAGATCATGTCCCCTCTGTTCCTACGCTCCGTCAGGGTTGTGAGGTCTGATTCCTTAACCAATCCTCAAAGGTCAGCCCTCACAGCTATGATTCTAATCTTGCTGCAAACCTTGTGCTATTTCAATTTGGGTGTTGTGCTTCACAAAAGAGTGGATTCCAAACCGATGCTGCATATACCAGTATTGGTCTAACGTAGGTTGTGCAGATTGCCCTGCAAGAGTCTGGTTTAGGTCTCTGAACGGTGCTCTAATATTTTGCCAACGTCGCATGTGCCGCCGATGTTATCCTGTTTATGTGTGCCCTTCGGTGATAGCGTTGGCATTATTTCCATTCCCAAACTCATAGCTTTTAACTGATTCCTGTAGCTGCCTTTCCCTTTATGGTGTAGATACTTCTTGATCTTCCTTCTCCGATTCTCATATTCATCCATCTATCTACATCCTCCCTCCTCTCACCCCCTACCCCCTCATACCCACCGGCTTAACCCCCTCTTCTTTTTCATAAAATATAATGTTAAAGATCAATTAAACTGCTTCTGTGTTTAATGAAATAATTTTGTTCTGTTGATGACAATTTCCGTCAATATTCCACACTTCCCCAGAATTGATTCCGTGAGAATCGGATGCAGAGGGGGAGAGGGGGGGTGAAAAATTAAGAATAATTATTAAATTATTGAACTTAGGCCTACTCTGACCAGCCTATTTCTGTCCAGTACCCCAGACCATTTCTTATGCAAAGTTGGGTTAGGCTAGCTCTAAGCATCCGGCCTCGAACTTTGGACAGATAGACAGACATTCTCTTCCCCTCTCCCCCCCCCTCTCTCTTCCCCACTCCCATTCTCTCCTTCCATCTCCACCCTCTTTCCTAATTTGCTCCCTCTCCCCACCTCTCTACTTTGTCTCCCATGCTCCCTCCCTTTTTCCACCTATTACCGTCCCTCTCTCCAACAACCCTCCCCCCCCAACCTCTCCCCATCCCTTTTCTCTTTCTCTCTCCCAATATCCCATTTACCCTCATTTCTCCGTCTCCACCTTTCTCCTACTCAGAAAATTTAATAATGTGATACTGAATTCACGTTCATAATTTATTAGTCAAGAAATCTTGGAACTATGTCAGCCACCTTCCACCGATTTCGTCGGGGAGGGCCATTATAAGGCCCGGCCCTCAATAGGGCCTACCCTTGACCAGCCTATGACAGTCCTGTACCCCAGATCACTCACCCTGCAACGTTCTGATAATCGTCGGCCGAGCGTCTGGCCTAGAGACTAATCCTGCAGCTGCATACTCCAGGACTAGTCTTATGTATGTGGTATACAAGGCTCTAAATGATTCCTTACACATATTTCTAAAGGCAGTTCTGATAACCAACCTCGCAAATGCTACTGATGATATCCTTTTGCTTTGGGCTTCAGGAGACAGGTTCGGAATGATATCAACTCTTTGATCGATCTCTCTGTTCGTTTCGTGGGGGAGACGAAGCCATTCGGTACCTTCTTTGTGGCCTCTTCCTACATGGTTCCTTATCATACTCGCTTTTAAAGTTGTAGATGGAGTTTACCTTGACAACCCCCCCTCCTTTAGGCCATTCCATTTACTCACTACCTTTACGCTGAAAGAAAACTTTCTTACATCTCTATGACACATCTGAGTTTCAAAACTCCCTCCGTGTCCCGTTGTTCTATTGGAGTTCATTGTAAATATTTCCCCCCACACTTGCTGTGAGTGTGTGGGGTTGTGTGGTAGGGTGTGGGTGTATGGTGTGGGTGTATGGCGTGGTGTAATTATGGGCGCTGCCGAATATCCGGAACCCACCACAAACACACTTCACCTGAAGATGAATATAGGAATAGGTAGCCAAAACGGTGGGATGAATAATTATGGAGGTGAAGATGGGGGTCACAGCTAGGCAGCCAGAACACACTACCAGCTCCTGGAGTGAAGGTGGGTGCGGCCGCCACCTAGCGGCCCCCAGCCAGCTAGGAGAGGTACCAGGAGTCATTATCCTAGCTTGGGTGCGCGCGACGCCCTGCACGCAATAGGTCAAGGGGCGAGGGTCCGCCTTGACAAATGGAGGCAGTATGTATCCATATTTTTTCCTCATAGAATATAAGTTGGGCACCAAGACATTCTCATCAAAATTGCTTGCTTTCCTTAGAGCACACACACTGTTTATTTACTTCATTTATCAAGATAATTTGTATTATTTACCGTTGTCGCCCGAAATATTTACTATAAATGGAGATAAAGAGACCAGTTAAAGCAGAGAGGGAGACAGTCTCAGTGTTTCATACAGGTCGGCGTTCGAGCTTCAATTTGATTGAAGATTAAAGATTGAAGATTGAAGATTTCATCAGAGTTCTTGTACTGCTTACTACTTTCTCATAATTTGTTGTCAAAGACTTTACGAAAAAAATATATTCGTCTACATTTACGCCAAAGTATTATTAAAAAAAAGTTTTCGTCAGATTCTGGAGGGCTTTAAACGACAAATACTAATGATATGATAAACTTTGAAGTCTTTTAGGAGGAAACATTTTAAGGTCTAGTTAGTGGAACAAGCACTTGAACGGTGGAACAAACACGATACCAGTGGAACAAATTGAACACACGTGAAAGGAAATAATAATAAAAATGAATTATTTTTATTAATATTTCCTGTTTAACTGAAAAGGAGTTTTTCAATGTTTTAAAAACATTGAAAATAGTTGAAAAGACAATTAAAACAAGAGTGTCTTACTAAGACAAACAACGAGACAGACAAAAGACAGTCATGGAAAGGTGGAAAAAACTATTATTTTGTTTTGTGTTGGGCTTAATGCCTGCCAATCTTTGGTTTGGTACTGGGATGTAGTCACAGGTGCTGGGTTGAAGTCCCAGGTGCTGGGATGTAGTCCCAGGTGCTGGGATGAAGTCCCAGGTGCTGGGATGTAGTCCCAGGTGCTGGGATGAAGTCCCAGGTGCTGGGATGAAGTCCCAGGTGCTGGGATGTAGTCACAGGTGCTGGGATGTAGTCACAGATGCTGGGATGAAGTCCCAGGTGCTGGGATGAAGTCCCAGGTGCTGGGATGAAGTCCCAGGTGCTGGGATGTATTCCCAGCAAAGTGGAACTACATCCCAGCAAGAGTAACTCCAGATGAGAAAGACTTGCATGAATAGCGTTTAATTTTTTGATTATATTTACACGTACATCTGTAGGCCGAAAGTATTTCTCACTAATAATCTGAGAATTTCGTAATAATTTCTTAATTATTTCTCACTAATAAAGGTGCCAGGTGCCATTCGACAGGTGCCAAGGTCACCTTGGAGCTAATTAATTGTGAGCGAGCGGGACACTAACATGAAATCACTAGAAAAATGATCAAACTTTAATCATTTCGACTGAATTTGTTAAAATCTTTAAGCTTTGGACTTACTTTAAACTTTTAAAGCTTTGGACCTTGTTCAGTTCCTTCTTCTTATTTTGTTTCCAAAATTAATTGCATTATTCGTGATCAATCATTTATTCCAGGGACACCTGACACAAATCCTCTGTACCTGTAATTTACCTGTAGTAGGTCTCAAGAATTCTACGCAAGCCTGGTCTGAGGTGATAATTAAAAGTTATGTTTAAAGCTATAACTTACAGGGAATTTAGTAGTAAAGTGGCATGACATCACAGTAAATCCAATTCATTTAAACAAGGACAATTAGATATGTATTACCGTTTATGAAAAGGGTTATCGATTGATTGATAATAATGACAGCTTTTAGTATAGACACATGAAAATGGGCCGATATGAAAATGTTTTCGTGAAAAAGGACGTAGTTTGAATAATCAAATTCTCCTGGAATATTTTGAGTCATTTCAGTGTCTTCTTCCCTTCCCCACACCGCGAAAAGATAACACATATATCAATATTATATATATATAAAGAGAGAGAGAGAGAGAGAGAGAGAGAGAGAGAGAGAGAGAGAGAGAGAGAGAGAGAGAGAGAGAGAGAGAATAATGAAAGAGAAAGATGAAATTGAAATTGAAATAAGTTTATTGAGGTAAAATACATATAAAGGGATGAGGTAGCTCAAGCTATCCTCACCCCGTTCAGTACAACGTGTTCATACATATATAGACACACATCACAAACAATAAACATATTCTCGAACATTCTGAGAGATAAACATATACATTTCCTCCTTTACACAAGTAGAATGATATCAGACGTACACACAAATAATTTTATGACCTAGGTATACTGTATAGACAATTTGTAAGAAACCTGTAGATAATTCAACAAAAGATTACAGTCTTGGTGCAAAATTCTTATATCTCTCCAGAATATCATCAACCTTTCCGTGGTGACACATCCAGGCTATTTGTTCAGGAACTGTGTTTCTATATACATTAATCAAGGAACAATCAAGAACATAATGGGTGAGGGTGTGAGACCTTAACATTCCGCATAGTTTACACTTCGTGTCATTATCATGAACATCTATCCCATATTCCCAGTAATAATTGTATCCAAACCTGAGCCGCATGTGCACAGAGTCACTCCAAGCATTTCTCCTTTTACCATAAGTGAAATGTTGGTGTTTTGACTCACACACATGTAGTGTTGCATGGTTTGCCTTCCCTCATACATTACACCTCTCCTCGCCACTCCTGCCTGTGCCTGAATATTTCTGATTTTGCTTCTTGTTTGTCTCATTGTGAATTCACATTCGATGTCAACTTGTGGTTTTGATGTGGTACGTTTGACCAAGTCATCCGCCACCTCGTTGAGCACTATTCCAACATGAGATGGAATCCACATAAATTTCACATTGTGACCTTTCAGCTATATCTCATTTATCCATTTCTTACAATCCTCAACTCTGGACATGAAGACTGGATTTCGACTGTTTAAGGAATCAAGTGCTCCTCGGCTATCGACAAATACAAAAACATCTTTGTCGTCTCGACGTAATTCCTCCAAACACGCCAGAATGGCCTGCAGTTCAGCTTGTGTGGATGATATATAATTACTAAGTCGAAGTTCAATTTTTCTGTCCACAATCCCAAACTCAGAATATTCCCTTATTAGACCACCACACCCCCGGCCCTGCCATCCTCCGCCACCGACCCGTCACAATATACATGTAAACTATAGCCTCTTGGTAACCGAGATATCTATATCATGGTAACCGAGATATCTATATCATGGTAACCGAGATATCATGCTTCTATAACACCGTAGTTGTCCCGGTTCATGATGAATCTTGTTGATTCATGATGAATCATGATTGATTCATGATGAATTGACTTGAGAATGGTCCAGGACGGACCGAAACGTCGTCGTCCCTTCAACTTCTAGTGTGTGGTCTGGTCAACATACTTCAGCCACGTTATTGTGACTCATCCTGCATATGGATCTTGTTCACCTTAGGGGGTACAATTTCGACGTCTATTTTCTGTACATTCCAGGGAGGAGACCTATTACATTGGTGAGAGGGTTTACAGGGTGAGAGATTGACGAAATGAAAGAACACGAGAAAAAATAAGAAAAGAGAAGAGATAAAAATAGGGAGAAAATAGAATTGGATAAAGGAATGGTTAGAAGGGCGGGAAAAGGAAGTGGAATAAAGGGGAATAAACAGGAAAAAAATGGGTATAAATGAGAAAAAGTTAAGAAATTAAAAAAAAAACAAGAAGCTTAAAGCTTAATGAAAATATATAGTAACCAAATAGACAGCAAGGAAAAAACGCCTAGAGGGAGCAAAACTATAATCAAATCACGTTTGTTAAGAAGGTTGGAGCATTTGGGTATGTACTGTGAAAAGAAAGAGTCAACAGCAACACAACCAGGACTCAGGTTCATGTTGGGTAGCTTGTGTATCAGAACAGATTCAACAAGACGGCGTCTGATGTGTAGAGTAGAGGCAGGAAAGATTATTTTAGAAGAGGACCAATCAATAGGATGATTAGAGTGCCTAACTTGACAGAAAAGAGCATTATTTGCGTCTGCAGACTTAACACTTCTTTTGTTTTCCTTAAGTCTGTCATTTAGTGTACGGCCAGTTTCCCCAAAGTATTGGAGAGGACAAGACGAACAGGAAATAGAGTAGACACCAGCAGCATTAGAAGCAGGAGGAGCAATGTGAACCAAATTACCACGAAGAGTGTTAGTTTGCCGTAAAACTAACCATTTATCAAGAGGACGAAGGGTATTAGTGTGATTTTTGAGTTCAGATATAAATGGAAGACAGAGCACAGTGGTAACAGGTTTGAGATTAAATATATTTCCTTTAGTTTGAGACTAGGCACAGTTGATAAACTGTAAAGGGTTTCCAAGGCGATTTATTGCATATACAATAAATTTCAGAATCAAGAAATTTTAATTCAAACGAGATTTTTAGCTTTATCAAATGCAGCACATAACTGTAATCGTGTGCATCCTCAACTTGTATATCGCATGTAATAGATAGAGTGCTACTATAATTACACTGTTAGAGTACTACCACACTCAGTCACACTACTAGAGAGCTACTATATTCACACTACAAAAGTGTTGTAGCAGTCAGTCATACTCCTACAGTGCTACTAAAGTCACACTGCTAGAGTACATCATAAAGTTCTTCACTATGTCATCACTACAAACCTACAGCACTAAGGTTTCTCACTATACTTCATCACTACATCGTTAAACTTCATCACTATATATCATTACAACCCTCCATCACCCAAACTTATCCCTGTATCTCAGCATCACCAAATGTCATCTGCGTCTTTCTTCTCTCACTCTCACTCCTTCCCCTCTCTCTCACTCCACCCCCCCCCCTCTCTCCCTCACCGTCGCCTCTCATTTCTGCCTCTTTCTATCCACCCTTTCTCCAAATCGCTTTCCCTCTCTCACTCCTTTCCCTGTATCTCCCTCCCTCCCCACCTCATTCACTCAATATTCCTCTTCGCCCTCTCCCTCCACCCCTCCCTCTCCCTCTCCGAAAATTTAATATTGCGAGGCACTGAAAAACTGCTCAGAAACCTTGTGGATAACAAATTCTGGTTTTCAAGAAAATCGCAGATACCCGATATACCTTAAAAAGCGGCAATGTAGATAATTCTGAGTGGCCTATGATATACCCATTCCCCCCCCCCCCCTATGTGTCATCTTGGATAGTTGAGAAAGGCTAGCCTCAAGTACCTGCCTATTTTCGACATATATTTTCCTAAATAGATATAGACATATAGGAGAAAATTAAACATTTACTTTATTATAAACTAAACCCACTTTCATAATGAGGCATTTGGTTAGTACAGAAAAATTGCTAATTTTCTCATCATATAACCCATTTGGAGGTAAGTAGCTTATTAAGGCTTATTAGGTATTACCACTATGGCTCTTGATATGCAAACATGTTGAAGGGTTTTTCCATTTTAAAATGAGTAATATCATATTTTAGAATTTCCAAATGAGTAATGCTTAGTAATCTCTAATTTATTCTTCCCTGCGATTAACAGGTGACAGGATCTGTTAACATAAGACTCTCCTTTAAAACAACCTTGATTGATGTACCAATTTACGTTTTAAATTATACAAATTCTTTTAATATCCATTGAGAAGATTTTTTTTATAAAAAAAAAACTTTCTCTCCAAAACCCCCCAAAATTTCTTATCAAATTCTCTCTAAACTTTTCCTCTTTCAAACCAGAAACTTAAGTTTCCAAATAAAGCTTTGCCTAAAAGTAGATGGCATTCTTAACTGTTTATGTTGGGGCTTTGTTTACTGTTTATGTTGGGGTCTTAATTACTGTTTATGTTGGGGCTTTGTTTACTGTTTATGTTGGGGCCTTGATTACTGTTTATGTTGGAGCTTTGTTTACACTATTATGTGCCCAACTGTTACCTAGTTTCCTTAAATACCAACTGAAGTGACCTTTTAGACCTGGGCCAGGCATCACCAAGCATTTAGGCAAGAACTTACGAAACCTGTACATCTGTCCAGAATCATGATGACATTGTTTATATTAACCAATTTATGAGCTCGGAAGCACTTTGTTTCTTTATTATTATTTTCTACCACAGACGTGGCCACACATTTACAATGCTAACCAGCATATATATACATTTTCTTCTGTCCTCCATGGACAGGGTTAGAGATCTATTAAACATATAGTTCGGTGATTTATTGGCTCGGAAACACTACAAGGTTATGTAGTTTCTATGCACAAAACTATGCACTACGAGCTCATAGTTTTAATAAATGTAAACAAAACCCTCAAGATTTAGGAAAGATGTAAAGGTTTCACACACAGAGATCACACTAACGTGATGCATCAAATGAACAAATCCACAAGGGCCGTGACGAGGATTCGAACCTGCGTCCGGGAGCATCCCAGACACTGCCTTAATCGACTGAGCTACGACAGGGTAAAAGGGTTGAAACCGAAGTTCTACTGAACTTACTGGATCCCGTAGCCTCTCCGAGGCACAAACCAGGCTTTTACACAACCCCCCCCCCCCCTGCACCCGAGCTATGTCAATAGGCCGTTCTCCCTCTTCGCCCTTACATCATCATCACCTTTTACCCTGTCGAAGCTCAGTCGATTAAGGCAGTGTCTGGGATGCTCCCGGACGCAGGTTCGAATCCTCGTCACGGCCCTTGTGGATTTGTTCATGTAAAGGTTTCGCAACTGGCTGTATCAATCGTGACCCTGGTGCTTGACCAGCGTCCACTGGCTCCTGGAACCACCACCACCACCAAGAATCAATGACACATATGCTTAATTAGCATTGTTTGGGCGGCACACAAACTGGTGTTTGCTCGGGCAGTTTAGTGCCAGTATCAGGACGCAAGAACGAGGGTTAGTGTTCTAACGAGGACTCTCGCTTGCCACTGATTGCGCAATCAGCTCCGGTTATGCTAGATATGAGCAAAATATCGCTTCAGATATCACCCTGGAGTACGCACAGCGGCAGTAAAGGTGACAAAGTCAGCAATAAGGTGGAAAAATGACCTCTACAGTGCGTTAGTTTAAACGGGGGAATACAAGCAAGGGGGGAATTTTATTTTTGTGACACGAAAAAGTATTAGTATGGAAGGTAAGGGGGAGGTATGAGGAGAAAGCGTTAGGCCAATACGACTGTATGACACTTGGAATGGATGAGGATAAGGATTTAGGATAGGACGGGGGAAAGGAATGGTACCCAGCCACCTGTGGACGGCCGGGGATTGAACGTCAACTTGCTTGAAGCGAAACCGTCGCTCTACCGTCCACCCCAAGTGGTTGGGCATCGGAGGAATGGAGTTTGAATGTTTTGTGACGTGTATAATGCAAATCAATAATACAAATCATGGAGATGTGTTTAATCAAGATGTTGCTGTAGATTAAAAATTATTTATAGATAAAAAATATGCGACATTATTTTGGACCGTAAGAGGAAATAAATCGTATTGCTTTATCTGATAGTCTTCCTGTGTCTCTCTCTTCCCATTTGTATGTTTCTCTTCTCTCTCTCTTACACCAAATTGTATCATTGACTGAACACGATTGGAATATCCAGAGTAATCCGAAGGCCCTAAAATAAAGCAGGACAATTTTCAGCAAATTTCCATAAAAGCCTTTTGTACATTAGAGAAGATTGTGTTTGCCCTCGGTGTTATCAGAAGAACATTTTATACACTCAAGCCCCCTGGCCAAGCAAGGATAAGCAGTCAACCTTGTTTTAAAATAAAATTATTATTATTTATTGGTTAAGAGAGGTTACCTACTGAGATAATTATGATATACCAACAATAACATCAGTGTTTGTGTAATTAAAGAAGGCATCTAATATATATATATATATATATATATATATATATATATATATATATATATATATATATATATATATATATATATATATACATCCTCTCTCATTACAAACTATAATGCGTTTTCTTATTGGCAATATTCTCAGTTCCTATTACAGTTTGTACTATCCTGTATTATAGGTGAGATCCTCCCACAGCTCTCACAGCACTTTATAATGCTCCCTATTATTGGTAACTAGGAGAGGGAATCCTCCCTCGTTAGTCTCAATGACTCCACCGGTACTAATGTTGAGAGACGCGTTACAGGGAGACGTTAGTGTTGAGATTAACTAGATTTGAAGAGTTTTGTTAGTTGAATGTTGTGGTGTGGAGGATGTACATGTAGTATGGAAGGTTTCTTAAGTCCTCTAAGACTACACAGAGGCGTGTGTTAGAGGGAGACTTGTTGCACTGTGCACTACAACCCGTTCTCGCACTTGCTTACAGTCAATATTGGCTTATTTAATAAGTGCATATGTGACATACTAATTGAGTGTGAATATTTTAGTTTACCTTGAAAAGCTTCATAGAAAACACCGACCTCACCTAACCTTCTTAGTATGTTAAGATAAGCATCTTAATGCTTCTTAATTACAATTATTACTTAACCTATACCGTTGATAGGTTAAGTAATAATTTTAAATAAGAAGCAATAAGATGCTTATCTTAACATACTAAGAAGGTTAGGTGAGGTCGGTGTTTTCTATGAAGCTTTTCAAGGCAAACTAAAATATTCACACTCAATTAGTATGTCACATATGCACTTATTAAATAAGCCAATATTGACTATAAGCAAGTGCGAGAATGGGTTGTGGGGTGAGATGTTGTGTGTATGGCGTACAGCTGATTGTTGGTGCTTGTGGGGTGAGACATTTGTGTTTATGTGTGTGTTTTTTAGCTCTCTGTGGTGCAGGTGTGTGCTCAGGTCACATGTGGATCAATTTGTTGGTCTGCTGGAGATATTTAGCCAGTCCTTTGACTATTTGAAATTGTTATATGTAATGAGAGATCACCTAATATACGCTCGATGTGCAATATTGCAAAACACGAATACAGAATTACTTAACCTTACTGTGCAATATAGCCTGTACATTCTGCAAGATAACAGAGCAAAATCACTTAAATACGACAGAGATTCCTCATGATGTTACTTTCAATCCCTCATCGTAGCATCAATTCATCAATCATTTATGCAACTATTTACGAAACATGTACATCTTTTCTCAACCATGACTGCTTTGTTTACATTTATTTAACTGATTACGTGCTCCGAAACACTTGGAGCTTACTTATAAACAACAATAACATTGGGTTGTGAAGTTTCGAAACTCTTAAACTGTTTAATTCCAGGGTCCAGATGCACAGACAGAACAGGTTGTGGAAGCAAATACTATTCATAATTTTAAAACCAGGTATGATAGGGAAATGGGACAGGAGTCATTGCTGCAAACAACCGATGCTCGAAAGGCGGGATCCAAGAGTCAATGCTCGATCCTGCAGACACAACTAGGTGAGTACAACTAGGTGAGTACAGACACCATCAGCTCAGCATCACAAATAAACAGTAGCATTGGAAACCACTTTAGATGGAAGACCTTTAATATAGATCACGATCACAATGGGTCGCAATACTGTATATATATATTCTGATCAAAGTTCGCCAATTTGATAAGGATTTAGGATAGGACGGGGGAAAGGAATGGTACCCTGCCACTTGTGGACGGTCAGGGATTGAACGCCAGCCTGCATGTCGTCGACATCAAAGTCGTCCCCGTCGAGGCGACTAGAGGTGATAGCCATCAAATATATTAATATTTGTTGTGCTCTCTTGCTATCTCCTGCTATATCATATTTGTGCGCTATGTGCTATCTCCTTGAAATATATTTGCCAAGGTACTCTAATTTCCGTCCGGTGTAGGTACAACACCAATAAAGTCTGGTCACCTATGAAGTTTTCCCAAATGAACCTCACTTAATTCCTGCCTCAACCAAGTATTATCCGCCCTACGAGGGGCGTGAACTCTTCCTTGGTAGTCTTCTTAAATCTTATTTCATACAAGGAGCTCATCGCCTGCCCTTCTTCTCTCACAAGAGAGGATCATCACTCACTTGTATCTCTAGTGTCCTCCCCATATTGTCTACGTGTAACTGTATGCAAACACCTGCTCTAATCTGGCGATCGTGCATTTCTTAAGCTCTTTAACTGGAGGTCAACTTTCTAAACCATAGTATTTTGCATTTTACGCAAGAGGCACGTTGTATCTATGATATCTGATGGCTTAGAGAACGGTAAAACTACTTTAAAATTTACAAAATAATAGGTCAAATATTTGTATTCCTCACTCATTTCTCAATTTCCTAGCTATCATATATTAATTTGTCTTATACTGCTTTCAAAGTGGGCTGTCAGAGGTGGATGAAGACAGCACCCTACTATACTGCCTTATAGCACACACCTGTGGGACAAAGGTGCAATCAGCCAGGTAGGTGCTGCCCCTGTCTATGTGCAGTTGTGAGGGCCTAAATAGGTGCATAAATTTGTGCATTGTACTCACGACGATTGCCCTGGTGCTCATGGTGCAACGATGGTTGGCTGTTGGTAGAGAGAGAGAGAGAGAGAGAGAGAGAGAGAGAGAGAGAGAGAGAGAGAGAGAGAGAGAGAGAGAGAGAGAGAGAGAGAGAGAGAGAGAGAGAAGACTGCAACAATAGATTGTACAAGACAAAACCCAGAGGAGCGTGTGAGCAAAACATTAACCAGGACACCTGTTTTTGTCAGAAGTGAGATTTTCTACTTAAAAACATTACTGTGAAAGTTTCCTTCCCTTTTTTGGGGCGGATAAATGAGTTTAGCTTATGAACCAGAGACGAGCTTTATCCTCCACCATCACTGCCTACAGTAGCTCAACTGCAGGAAATAACGGCACGGTACCACTGTGAAAGTTACTGTTTAAAAAAGGGGAAAATATTACGTCAACTCGAATGGTAATTACGATTATATCATATTGTTTTAGAAAGACGAAAAGCTTGTTAGCAAGTAACGATAAACTACCTTGCAAACATAAAACGTAATTGGCTCTATTTTCCGCTTGTTACAACTTGGAATAAAGTTATTATTGCTTGTTACAACGTTTTTTATGACGCATTAGAACGTTGTTACAATTTGTTATATTGGTTGTTACAACTTGTTATATTGGTTGTTACAACTTGTTAGGTGTTAAAACTTGTTCGAACCTTGTAGCAACGTCGTAGTTCCGTCGTGTGTTTAGTAGCAAGACATGTACGAGACGTGAATTATTCCGGTCGTTTTCCTAATTACGAGAATTTAGAGGAATTCTCTACGCGTTGCCTTCAACGACCAAGACGGGCTCACCATAGCCCGTGCTACTTGGAACTTCTTGTTCCAGGTAACGAATCTTTAACAACAACAGATCAGAAGAAGAAGAACCCACTTCAGAGACAAGTTGTACATACATTTAAATTAAACCTCAAAGCATATAAGGTTTAATTCACTAAACCTCAAAGCATATAAGGTTTAATTCACTAAACCTCAAAGCATATAAGGTTTAATTCATTAAACCTCAAAGCATATAAGGTTTAATTCACTAAACCTCAAAGCATATAAGGTTTAATTCATTAAACCTCAAAGCATATAAGGTTTAATTCACTAAACCTCAAAGCATATAAGGTTTAATTCACTAAACCTCAAAGCATATAAGGTTTAATTCACTAAACCTCAAAGCATATAAGGTTTAATTCACTAAACCTCAAAGCATATAAGGTTTAATTCACTAAACCTCAAAGCATATAAGGTTTAATTCACTAAACCTCAAAGCATATAAGGTTTAATTCACTAAACCTCAAAGCATATAAGGTTTAATTCACTAAACCTCAAAGCATATAAGGTTTAATTCACTAAACCTCAAAGCATATAAGGTTTAATTCACTAAACCTCAAAGCATATAAGGTTTAATTCACTAAACCTCAAAGCATATAAGGTTTAATTCACTAAACCTCAAAGCATATAAGGTTTAATTCACTAAACCTCAAAGCATATAAGGTTTAATTCACTAAACCTCAAAGCATATAAGGTTTAATTCACTAAACCTCAAAGCATATAAGGTTTAATTCACTAACCCTCAAAGCATATAAGGTTTAATTCATTAAACCTCAAATTTAAATAAATATCTTTATTTAAAAGGTACGTATTGTATTGTATCCTCCAAATATTATAGTAATATAGTCCATATATCTATTGTGGAGCATTTGTACAAAAATTAGTCAATGTCACCATAAAACGTTTACCTCTTATATTACTTTTATTTGAGAAGGTTTCTAAGAGAAACAAAATATAATCTCTTTTAAGCCTATTATAATACATATACGAACTATTTTAGGCATACGATTGCCTAAATTTTTCTTAGGTATGCTTATATTAAGCATATCAACACCGACAGCGAAATTGTTAATGTAATAATCTCCCGTTGAGGTCTGATAAAAGACCTTTTGTGCTCTCTGTAATCCTTTTTGCGCTACCGCTCACAGGATGAGTATGGGGTGAACAATAAACTACAAAAAAAATACAAATATTTATACAAAATAAATACAAAAAAAAAAAAAAATCACCGACAGCATCTGAATTAAATATATTTCAGTATTAAACACCTGTGAGGGACTTTAATGTATTATAAATCGTTGTATCATACAATACCACTAATGTTTTTCACCGTTATTTTTCGTTGTCAATAAACGTCGCGAAGCCTTGTATTAAATCCAACCCGTTCTCGCAAATTTAATAAGTCAATATTGACTTATTAAATATGTGCATAGGTGACATACTTAACATAATAGATACCCTTAAAAAGATTCATAGAAAACACCGACCTTACCTAACCTACTTAGTATGTTAAGATAAGCATCTTATTGCTTCGTAATTACAATTATTACCTAACCTATAATAGGTACAGGTTAAGTAATAATTGTAATTACGAAGCAATAAGATGCTTATCTTAAGATACTAACAAGGTTAGGTAAGGTCGGTGTTTTCTATGAATCTTTTTAAGGGTATCTATTATGTTTAGTATATCACCTATGCACGTAGTTAATAAGTCAATATTGACTTTACGAATTTGCGAGAACGGGTTGATTAAATCCTCTCTTAGCATGCGTTACCTCACCACAAGTAACGGTGGGTCTGTCAGACTCCCGAGGTTCACTTGTTAAAGAGTCGCTTTGCTCTGTAATATATTCCTATTATATGTAGTACAGAAACCCAACCCTAACAGCTTATTCATGATGGCGGGTCTAATTAACGCCTTGCTGAGATTGGTAACGATTGCTTTATAATAAAAAAAATATGATTTTAAAAAGTATTCTTCGTTTTAAAATCTCAATTTTTTTATAATTTAATTTAATTTAATTTATTTTTAAATTTAATTTAATTTAATTTAATTTAATTCATTTTAAATTTAATTTAAATCTCAAATTGCTTTATAATAAAAAATTATGATTTTAAAAAGTATTCTTCGTTTTAAAATCTCAATTTTTTTATAATTTAATTTAATTTAATTTATTTTTAAATTTAATTTAATTTAATTTAATTTAATTTAAATTTAATTTAAATCTCAAATTGCTTTATAATAAAAAAATTATGATTTTAAAAAGTATTCTTCGTTTTAAAATCTTATTAGTTGTGTTCTTCGTTAATAAACGTTGCCTTATCTACTCGTTGCTGCTAATAATGACCAATGAGTGCCTGCCAGCTGAGTGGACAGCGCTTCGTATTCGTAGTCCTGAGGTTCCGGGTGCGATCCCCGGTGGAGGCGGAGACAAATGGACAAAAAGTATCTTTCGCCCTAATGCCCCTGTTACCTAGCAGTAAATAAGTACCTGGGAGTTAGACGGCTGCTTCCTGGGGGATGTGTAACAAAAAGGAGGCCTGGTTGAGGACCGGGCCGCGGGAACGCTAAGCCCCGAAATCATCTCAAGATAACCTCAAGATAACCAGGCGAACATCCTTACCTTGTGGCGTCAGTACTGTTTTAATGTAGAATTTTTATATTCACCAATGAATAAAGGCATATGCTAAGGTCCTATTGGGCCATGGGCTGCAGATCAATATCCGGCCTATCCAATTTAATCCAATTCATGCATTTGTTTTATGAACGGTTTGAACACAACAGTCACGTTGTATCTATGTTGTTTGATGGTAATTAGTGGCATTGATCGACAACCCTATTCATTAATTAGTGATAGCTTAATTATCATCTAAATCTAAGCCCATCTATCTTGAATCCAATGTTTCCTTATCTACCTGACTATATTTTTAGCACTTAAATCCTCTCCTTGTTAAACCCTCTCACCCGAATGCACGTCGTAGTAATTTTGATTCTTCAAATTCCTTGATTCTTGATTCCTTATTAAGGCTACTCAATAGCTCGGTCCATAGAGCTTCGGACTCACATACGTGGGGTAAAGATAGCCACCTGCCTGACATTCAAATTATTGGACAATTGTTTGATGCTAGTGAGCAACTGGAACAACCCTGGAAACACAAACCAAAACCGTCTTTATTTTCCGCTTGTTACAACTTGTAATAAAGTTGTTAAATCTTGGCTTAACGTGTTTATGACGTATTAGAACGTTGTTACAACTAGTTATATTGGTTGTTATAACTGGTTAGGAAGTGTTAAAACTTGTTCGAACATTGTACCAACGTCGTAGTTTCGGTGTGTGTTTGGCGGAAACTTTCGCATTCCTTCATAAGTCTGGCGCGGTACCCCACTCTAATGGTTTATTAACTTTAATTTCCCTAGTTAAGTTCATGACCAATATTTAATTGGTGCCTAAGAGACTATGCAGATCTTCAGATGTTATAAAAACTCCTTGTTTTCGATGGACTTGTATATATATATAACTAAAGATACCCGAGAGTTTTTCTCTCTTTTGAGATCCTTAATCCGGCTCTTCTCCCAGCAACAAGGTGGAGAAGGTTCTCCCTTGGGAGAACGCCTTGTTCTCCCAAGGAAGAACAAAGTGTTCCCCCAGCAACGGGTCTTCATTACTTCCCAGTTGCTGCAGATGAAGTCTAGTAGTCAATTTAAGAGCCATACAGCCTAGTCTCAGTATTTTTCCCTTGTTCATGTCAAGCGTCAGTAAACAGTGACAGAAAACGTCTATGACCTTTGTAAGATCGAAGACTTAGACCATTGTACTGAGGGGTCAGAGAGACTCTGCTGGACCTTCCTCTCACTCTTGGTCTGCGTCTCCAAGTTGGCCACAAGGAGTACACTGTTAAAAGCCATCTGGCAGTCTAAATATATATGCAGTGCGCCTCTCCTTTTCTGAGAAATCTAAGTTGTAAGGTAATGAGGGTGTGTGGAGTAATGAGGGTGTGTGGGGGGGGTAATGAGTGTGTGAGGGAGGGAAGGTATGTGCAGGCGAGGATGAGCAGAAGTGGAACGAAAGTACATAGACAAGGGGTCACTGTAATGCCGTATATCTGAGCAGAAAACATCTGTTTCCTGCGAGTGAAAATATGGGCGTTGGCAGGTGTGACCTGGCACTAAAAGGTGCATGCGAGTGCACGCATGGAGGTGCAGGTACTCTTATGTTGCGAGTGCAGGAGGGTAGCGAGAGTGGTGGTGAGTGGGCTGGGCACGCCAAAGTGGACGGGTATAACCAGGATGTGTGGGCACACGGCCATTACCATGACCCCCCTCTACCCCCCCCCAGACTCCATTACCCTCCCCCCCCCCACAGACTCCATTACCATGCCCCGGGACTCCATTAACGCCCGTGAGAGGCGGGGAGCCGCATCCTATTACATTCTCCCTGGCAAAATAACACATGTATTCCTCTTTCTGCCTTTGTTAACAATGTACTTTTCTTTTTAAACAGAATGGGGAGAGAGAACGAGGGAGAGAGAGAACGAGGGAGAGAGAGGGAGAGAACATTTATCCCCCGATCAATGTTTAATGACGTTAATACCTCTTGAAAAAAAGTTTAGTCTGCTAAGCAAATTAACTCGAAAATGTATGCAGAACATTAATCACAGGAGTAAGGGGACCTGGCCCATGGACTAACTCCCTCCTCACCTACGATAGTGATATCGCTCACTTTCCATATATGTTCGCCTCTTAATTAAGAGTGTTTTGATTCCTATTCAGTTATTTATGGTCCTATTTATCAAGTAAAACACAGCCTCAACCTCTAAAAAAGCTTTTTGTCAAGCAAGAAAATTCTTGATATATGAGAGATTCGTGTGAATGAATTCGTTTACTGGTATCACTGACTTTCATATATAGATTATATATATGAATTCATGTATCAAAAATTCATGCATTTGAACAATTTGTTCATATTCATTGTATGTTTCATTGAATATGACTGCATATTCCGTGTTGGTTATTATCTTGTTTAGGGCTTCTATCCCCTTGATTAGTGTTTTTGAGTCTTGGTTTAATTGGAAGAAAATTTCTTAAATTTCTTAAATTTGTTCCTTGAACAAATATGACAAATTTGACATAAAGTGTCATGTATGACATTACTTGACCTGGTATGGAAGGCCCGGCAACGACGAACAATAAAACGTGTGTATGGTTGCGACACACACCATAAAATGTGTGTTTGGTTCCAACATACACAATAAAATGTGTAAGTTGCATTACTTACATACTCTGTCTTCGTATAGAGTATGGTAAGGAGTACCAGTAAGTTGTGAGGTGGTAAGTTGCACCTTACACCTCACAACTTACTGGTTTGTCTTAAAATAGACATGTCACATTGAGCACCTGTAATTGCCAATAATGTCTTCAATGGTCACTGTGTAATGTCTGGAGGCAGGATTACACCTAATCCTGAGAGTGACTATGATAATGATATAATGTTCCAGTAGGCCATTTAGGGGGTGAGATGAGACCCTTTGATGTTATATAGAGACGTGATAGAATGAATATTGCCCATTATATTTTGTATAATGAAGTGGAATGCCATGAATTGGATATTTTTTATATTTTAAAAAATCACTACAAGTTTATACTTCTAAAGCAAGCTTAGCTTGATACATCTGGTCAATATTTTCATGAAGATTTATGTAAATCTGATTAGCATGTCTTGTTCACTTAAGAGAACAACGTAGCTGATGATATAAGACTTGGTCAATAAACTTTGGTAAAATGTATATGGTGTAGTTAGTCTCCTGTCGGTATTCCAAACTCTTTGACCTTAATCACCTGCCTGCAAATTAATTACCGTGGCCAATGGCCGTTCATCTCATGGCAAGGTTTGTTTACAAGGTAATAAAGGCAGTTAGTACTTATACATTAATAACCTCCTCATACACAGACAGTTTCCCCAGGGAGAGGTTGAGGTTTGCACAAGTCTCAACATACACCAAACATACATACATACATACATACATACATACATACATACATACATACATACATACATACATACATACATACAGTTCACCTGAACTGAATGGGGGGATATGAACTAGTATGCAGCAGGATGCTGCTTCTGGAAACTTTCCTTTTTAAAGACTACTCATAGTCTAGTTGATAGTGCTACGGGCTCACATACATAGTGGTTCAGGGTTCGAGACCCATCCCGCCAAGGTGAATGGAATGTTGCTTTCCACGGAAGTGTGGATGACAATTTATACATATATACATTATATATATATAATCACATTAGACCTGTCCCTTGAACCCACCACCACCCTGCACACATTGGTATATCGCCCAATCTGGGTACCCACTACCAATCATGACCCCCCCCACCCATCTGGGCACACCTGGGCACTCCTTCCCCACACCCTGGTACGCCTGTCTTATCAATCCTTCCCCCTCATCACTCACCCTGATACCTACCCCTGATACCACTTGAATGAACCGAGACCTAACAATTGTCTGTTTATACTTTTATGTTTTGTGTGTGTGTGTGTGTGTGTGTGTGTGTGTGTGTGTGTGTGTGTGTGTGTGCGTGTGTGTGTGTGTGTGTGTGTGTGTGTGTGTGTGTGTGTGTGTGCGTGTGTGTGTGCGTGTGTGTGTGTGTTTTAAGTCACTTACAGGTTGTTAGGGAAGAGAAACTCAACCCATTAAGCCATATCGTAAACCTACGACAATGAACACAACCCACAAAGCCATGTCGTAAAACCCGGGACACAGAAGAGGTGTGATCATCCTGACTATGAGACCAGTCATGCCACTAGAATACCTTCACGTGCCCTGAGGAGTGAGTGTGGCGACAACTCTTTAACACTCTCACCCCACCTGTTGCTGAGACTCTTTTTAAGCATATTTATACACGTTAAATGCTTAATAAACATTTCACTACAGTATATATATATGATGCTCGAGTCTATTGACCCCATTTTCTTGAGTGCATATATTCTCTCCCACACACTCACATTAGTGTTCATCACCTGCCTTACTCGACCGAGTTTCCTCATTCAACCTGCTTCCAACTGGAGTTGAGTGTGAGTTGACATACTTTTGACAATAGGTATTGACAACACTCCACTTGTTCCTATCTAGTACCTATCTTATTCTTAGCATTAAGGCATATTCCTATGTTAGATCTCTCAGTGTAAACTGCTGTGTTAAACCCTTAATTTCTCGGTGTGATTATTACTCCACAAGTGCTCAATATCAACACTTGCTGATACACTTGTTATGTATTGAGTTATGTATATATACTTGTAAAGCTGATTCACTTATGTATCTTTACATTCACTTATGTATCTATACATGCACTTATGTATAGAGCCGCGCAGTTAGTGGCTTAGGGCATAACCCGTTGACTATGCCACATCAGATGCCCACTTGAGGCCATGTGAAGGCATAGACATGCTGCAAAAAATATGAAAAAAAAAGAGATGTCAAATACATATTTGTGTGTTTAAAACATACTCCATACTGAAGGGAATACACGAGGTGGACACACACACACACACACACACACACACACACACACACACACACACACACACTGATCCTTCAGAAATCTGCCGACAACCTTATGAGACTCAGAATTTATGCCCTTTACTATGAATGCATAAAAATATAGCCACTTTATTCCCCATAACACAGAGAGGTATAAGGAAAAGAAGAGGAGGAGGAAGAACGAGTTGAAGAACAAGATGAGAAACAACACGAAGAATAAGAGAAACAAGACTAAGAACAAAAGAAATAAGATGAACAAGATGAGGAAGAACAACAGGAATAAGATGAACAAGATAAAGAACATGAGGAGGAAGAAAAGAAGAAGAAGAACAAAAGGTGTAAGAAGAACATATGGAAGAACACAGCTATATTCTCCACCCCTCCACCCAACAACTAGAGCAGTAAACTCATCACCCCAAGACGGGCCAAGATCTTGACAATAATCAGTGATCAGCTCTTCTGTAACGAGCTGTTCAGAGCCGCTAAACACAGCCGCTACATAGAACCGCTAAACACAGAGCCGCTACGCAGGGCCGCTAAACACAGAGCCGCTACATAGAGCCGCTAAACACAGCCGCTAAACACAGAGCCGCTACATACAGCCGCTAAACACAGAGCCGCTACACAGAACCGCTACACAGAGACGACATATAAGGCGTTAATGGCCTCAGGTCAAAGTTATTGCTCTAGACAACTTATGGTGGTAGTAAAGAGACTCCTCCGCCATTCTCACGACGTGATTAAATAATCCCTGAAATTACTCCACGATGAATTAACTCCATCATCAATGAAAGTGGATTTCCACTGTATGCAACAATTTTAAAGCAACTTGGCAATGTAAACACCGTAGACAGACACGATAACAACGTACAAGACACTAAAGATAATCATTAATTGGTTTTGTTGGGGGACAGGGAGCCTGCGAGTGTATGTGTATATGTATATGTGTGTGTAGGTAAGTCAGTGGGCAGCACAATTACCGGACGTTATAGAGAAGAGCTCCCTAACACATCATGTGAAGGAAGATACAAGAGAACGAGGAGGAGGGGGACATGACACAGATATAAAAGATACACCGAGTCCATTACACCTGATCGTCGCTCTCAGCACGAGGAAGACGTGGAGCACTTGGAACACGAAACACCATCACGAGACAGTGATCGTTGTGTTCTAGTCTTTGATTATGTGATTGGACTTGAAAGTCTGAACACGGGACATGAGGTCTGGGAAAGGAGGATTGACTATACAAAAAGGGATTACAGGAGGATAAGAGGATATCTGGGAGGTGTACAGTGGGAGGATATCTGGGAGGTGTACAGTGGGACGATATCTGGGAGAAGTACAGTGGGAGGATAGCAGGAAGATGTACAATGGGAGGAAGAACTTAGGGGAAAAACACTACAAGAGATCATATCAAAGACAAGGATAACACAGGACAGGGAAGGATAGCCAGATTGCATATTTCTGGACTGCCAAAAAGCCTTAGACACAGTACCTCAGCAGAGATTATCTTTACAAACTTGAGAGACAGGCGGGAGCAAGTAGAAAAGCTCTTACATGGGTAAGGAATTACCTAACAGGCAGGAGCCAGAGAGTCACAGTATGGGGTGAGACATCAGACTGGTGAACAGTAACAAGTGGAGTTCCTCAAGGGTCGATGCTGGGACCAATTCGATTTCTAATATACGTAAAATGACATGTCTACTTAGAGTTGAATCTTATACGTCAATATCTGCAGATGATGCGAAATTAATGAGACGAGTTGTCACAATTGAGAATTGTAGGGCTCTACAAGAGGACGTAGAGGACTTTAACAAGTTGCAGAGATGGTGGTAAAAGTGGCTACTGGAGTTCAATACGAGCAAGTGTAAGTGATGAAAATGGAAATAGTTGACAGGAGCCCAAAGAGACACTACACAATGACGGGAAACTACTTACCTGTAATGACTCGAGAAAGAGATCTGGGAGTGGATGTAACACCGGAGTCACATATAAATATAATAACGCTAACAGCATACGAAGCATTTAGATTGTTACATCGCCTACGTGAGACCAGTCATTGAGAATGCAGCTCCATCATAGAGTTCCCACCTAAAGAAACATGTAAGAAAACTGGAAAAGGTTCAGAAGTTTGCAACGAGGCTCCAGTCATAATTTTAAAAGTGGATATAATAGAGAAATAGGCCAGGAATCATTGTTTTGTGACAGCCGGTGGCTAGAAAGGTGGGGGTTTAAGAGTTAGTTCTCGAGCCTGAAAGTACGAATAGGGAAGTACAAATAGCCCAGCACACACACACACACACACACACACACACACACACACACACGCAAACACAAACATCCAAGAGGCAATGCTCGATTCTGCAAGCACAAATAGGTGAGTACACACACACACACACACACACACACACACACACACACACACACACACACACACACACACACACACACACACACACACACACACACATACACACACACGCACACACACACACACGCACACACACACACACACACACACACACACACACACACACACACACACACACACACACACACACACACTTTTGGCTTATGTCGAGGTCCCTCAAGATCGAACCCTGACCCTTCCCTGGTTGCAAGCCCAACCCCTTACCCCTTATGAAGCGACGGTCTCACTTCATACAGGTCGGCGTTCAATCCCCGACCGTCCAAGTGCTTAGGCACCATGCCTTCCTCACCCCTCCCCATCCCAAATCCTTATCCTGACCTCTTCCCACAATGCACAATGTGAAACGTAAGAAATTAATGTCACAGAGGTGTAAGAATAAGTGTATTTGTATTTATATTCAGAGCAGCTGTATGTCTTAGATGGTAAACATGGGCCTTCAGATAATATGTGAAAGTATGTATTTATAAAATACACGTCTTTGTGTGCTATTACGAAGTAATATCTAAGAAAAACGAGGCCAGAGACGGCCCCCAACGCTGATTTGCATAATTATTTAAATTGGCCATTAATTTCCAGGATAAGCTCACACAGAATCTTTATATTTACACACACGCGCACACACAAACACACACACACACACACACACACACACACACACACACACACACACACACACACACACACACACACACACACACACACACACACACAAGCTGTCACGGGCTGCTTCCTGGGGTGTGTGTGTGTGTGTGTGTGGTGTGTGGGGGGAAAAAAAAAAGTAGTTGGTAACAGTTGATTGACAGTTGAGAGGCGGGCCGAAAGAGCAGAGCTCAACCCCCGCAAGCACAACTAGGTGAATACAAATAGGTAAATACACACACACGCGCGCACACACGCACTCGCACACACACTCACACACACACACACACACACACACACACACACACACACACACACACACAGTGTCGCGGGGATCAAGAATACAATTGATCTCCACGACGTTAACCACCCCCACTATCGAGCCGGTGATCAACAATGATCAACATTGATCAATATCGCTACACGGTACAAAATCCAACGTTTTATGCAACCCCAACAACCCAAGCCACCCACCTAACCCAACTAACCAAGTGATAGAAATCTTGGACTTCTTATGAGCCGATACTCTCCATAGCACGTTGCTTACGGTACGTTGGCAATCATATATCGGGTTTGGTCACGGCTATAAAGGACTCAAACATTGAAAGTGCACACAGGTGAGAGTATAAACAGGTGTGCTAATCATGCATTAGCGATTTAATGCAACGAATAAAATAATAAGGGTGAGTCTACGCGTCAAGGAAAAGTATATCTTAACACATATGTCCAGAGACTTGGACAATTTACATTTAAAGTGTCGAGGAGAAAAGTCATTTGTCCAGCTTGAGAGGAGAGCCATGTGGGCCCCAATATTCTAGATTAAGAAAGAATTAGATATATAAACTGACGAAAGAGCTGAAAAATATGCGAGACTGCTGTAGAAAACGGAGAAAATGTGGAAAATATATTAGAAGAGGCCAGCAGAAATGTGAAACAACTGCAGAAACACGAGTAATGAGAGAGAGAGAGAGAGAGAGAGAGAGAGAGAGAGAGAGAGAGAGAGAGAGAGAGAGAGAGAGAGAGAGAGAGAGAGAGAGAGAGAGAGAGAGAGAGAGAGAGAAAGAGAGAGAGAGAGAGAGAGAGAGAGAGAGAGAGAGAGAGAGAGAGGGAGAGGAGAGAGAGAGAGAGAGAGAGAGAGAGAGAGGGAGAGGAGAGAGAGAGAGAGAGAGAGAGAGAGAGAGAGAGAGAGAGAGAGAGAGAGAGAGAGAGAGAGAGAGAGAGAGTAACACTTGTCCCACTTCATAACGTTCAACTTTGATATCGAATATCCTTTAATTTATAATCTTTGAATATTGATTGCATATGCACACAGTAAGTGCCAGTCACAGCCCACAACTACAAAAGTGAAAGATTGAGGCATTATATACAGTATAACTGGAAGAATATACCATGCCAAAGATAATTATAGGCCAGGTAAGTCCACTACGGGTTCGCCACAGCCCGTGTTACTTGAGAATTTTGTTCTGTTTGTAACTATTGTATAGTAGCTGAATCTACATCAACAACAATATGCCAGATCTATCTATTCTTACAGCTGCCACCACCTCCCCACATCTAGGCTGTATGGACAAGGACAAGAAGACTCTTTGATAATTACTGGTACTCTCCAGGACCCAAAAGAAAAGGTCCAAGACATGAGTAGAAAGGAACTTTATACCCTCTTTTTTATCTTTTCACCTTATTACCTTAACACAAAGATAAGTTTCCTTACAGGTATTAAATTTATAAGACTATCATGTAGCACTATGAAATGCCGTCACTTTTAGGCAAAAAACCCTAATTATATGTTATTAGAGATCAACAGAAAATTTATCAGTATCACATCAAAATTGATTTGCAAATAGAGATAATATTTAAAAATTCGTTATTCCGGTCACTATTCGTTCCTCCACTTGTCTTAGGTGGAGGGAAATTAAGTCAGCAACAAACAAGGAGTCCAAAAAATATATAGTCGAACTTAGAATTAAAAACTTGGTCTTCATTTGCCTACCCTGTACTCACAACACACCAGAACATCCACACTACCATTTTACAGCATCAGGTGTCCAAGGTTAAAGTGTGTTGCAAGTTAAATTACCGTGTAAATTATTCTCTTTGATTCCTTCTTGCCAAATGAAAAAGCCCATTTGATTATTTTCTTTTGTTTTACTGAGCTTGATACAGAAGTAGATGACTCCTGACTCGTGTCGGCTGACTCAGAACTTCTCATTTCCAAAGCTTTACTAGTTATTCCTGGGACAATTATCATGAGTTAGACTCACTATAAACTTTCTCTCTCATGAACACTCAATCATTTTCATTTCCTTCACGTTCTTACTCTCTTTCAACTTCCTGATTCAGTAAATATTTTCTCTTAACACATTTATCAACATTTATTCGCGTGGAATGACCAAATATTTATAACAAGTATTTATAATCTTACTATTTAGTGATTTTTTTTAACTCCACATCTTCAATTTCAATTCTAACTATATATCATCAAAGAACAATAAATGCATCTCGAATCCATTTCAAGAGCTCTTAAGTCATGTTTTTTTTTTAATATCTATGCTGTCTTGCTACATATTGTCAGTACACTGGTATATAAGGTCAGTACATTGGCATATAAGGTCAATACATTGCTACATAAGGTCAGTACATTGCTACTTTATGCTCCAGGGAGTTCGTCTCCCAGACTTCCTCTACTCTCAATCTCTTCTGCTCAATGCCCTATGTTATAAAATTATGGAGCCCCCAGGTATATAAACTAATTATACATATATATGATTAAACTCTCTGGGTACCTTATTTCAGGATGAAATTCACACACGATCAGGTTCATACTTGGCTCTTAGTTACATGAGACGTCGGATCCATATATGGCTTGGGTTTATCCCAGACAAGTTTCAGTGGAAGGTTAATGGTTGTTAATTGCAGATCTGGTTGCTAACCAGTCATGCATCAACGAAGTAGTTACTTACACTACCGTGAATGAAACCAGGAGAAAGGGGGGGTTGAAAATTGATGGAGCTTCGTAATTGACAGTAAGTCACATTAGGCTTGACGCTATACTGAGTCGACAAGTGAAAAAAAAGACAAGTGAACGCTGATTGGTTTAATGTCCACCATAAATGGGCAGAGATGACCACGCTGGCTCCCCATTGGTCAACGTTCTACTGCTGCTTACTCGCCAGGAATTCACAGTAAAGGCTCGTTTGGTACCCTGTGTTAACAATACTAATTCGGTTTGTCGGGGACAGGATGTCTGTGAATATATATAAACACCTTTGGCTTGTATCGAGGCTTCCCCAAAGGTCGAGCAAGTGACGTTCCCCAAGATGCAACACCCACAACAGTCGCCTAGCTCCCGGGTACCTATTAAGTGATTAGATGGAAAAAAAAAACATGCTCAATCATATCTGTTTCGCCCGGGAATGGAACCCGGGCTCCCCGATGATGAATCGAGAAAGAAGCCAACTGTTCTAATGAGACCCTTTGATGAATGTTCTCGTAAAATGTTTACTAGATCATAGAGTAGTCGGTCAGAGGCACTTGGTAACTCATCATTCACCTAGGAAGTCATCATTCACCTAGGAAGTCATCATTCACCTAGGAAGTCATCATTCACCTAGGAAGCCATCATTCAACTAGGAAGCCATCATTCATCTAGGAAGTCATCATTCCTCTAGGAAGTCATCATTCATCTAGGAAGTCATCATTCATCTAGGAAGTCATCATTCATCTAGGAAGCCATCATTCAACTAGGAAGCCATTTTTCAGGCAAATTAGGGACATCATAATTGAAGGAATGAATGAAACGCAAAAAAACGCCCCCTAAACCATCTAATACATCTCATTTTCAGCCGACTCATGTAATCCGCTAAAAAAAAAATCCGACGCGTTATTAAAAAAATAAATCTTCGTAATATTAACATTTTTCAATACATGGGCCTCGATAGGTTAAGGTGAATTGCTTTGGTTCGTTTGTCTCCTGTTAGGCAAAAACAGTTCAATTATTTTACGGAGTGGCCAATAGAGTGAATGGAAGCCGTCAGTGTTCCCTCCTCACTGGCAGATGATACCTTAGTATATGGGCTTCCTGTCCCCAATAACGAGAATTTTATAAGCATATATATATATATATCTAGTGCCTCAATGAGTTGTTCTCAATAACAACATTAGCTTTGCAACGTGCCCAGTCAATCGTCAATGTTTGGCTGCCGTTACTCGAATGATCACGTCTCTAATATAACTCAACCAGCGGCATGAACACAGGATAGTCTGAAAGTCAGGATAATCAGGATAGCCTGGAAGTCAGGATAATCAGGATAGTCTGAAAGTCAGGATAATCAGGATAGTCTAAAAGTCAGGAGAGTCTGGATAGTCTGAAAGTCAGGATAATCAGGATAGCCTGAAAGTCAGGATAATCAGGATAGCCTGGAAGTCAGGATAATCAGGATAGTCTGAAAGTCAGGATAATCAGGATAGTCTAAAAGTCAGGAGAGTCTGGATAGTCTGGAAGTCAGGATAGTCAGGATAGTCTGGAAGTCAGGATATCCCTCAAAATAAGGAAGGAAATGAACTATCAGGAGAAAGCGCCAAGCTAGCCATTACGGCCATAAAGCACTTCGAAGGGATCAGGATAAGGATTTGGGATGGGACCAAATCCTGGAGAAACGTCCTAGAAAAGCGATCAAACTATCCTGGGGGGGGACACGTAAGGATCTATTAGGCTGTTCCTAGGAGGAATAAGCATCGTTTGCTAACCTGAGACATTCGGTTGCTTTATCAGTATTGTTGTGATTTGATTCTTTATATTTCTGATGGTTATTATTACAACAAAATATATTTACCACATTGGTGTGAGAGGAACAGACCTGTGATAAGTATTTGAAATGAGAATTGTGGAGACTTTGGCCCTATTTGCACTTATGTAACATTGTGTACATATTTGGGTTCTAATTAATGAATATATATATATATATATATATATATATATATATATATATATATATATATATATATATATATATATATATATATATATATATATATATATATATATCCTCGTTTTCTATGCATGAGTTGGTTAGATTAAGCTCGTCCGTTTCTGGTCAGATTAAAACGTTGTATTTTGTACGTTGTGGCCAATCAACCAAAAACGGGGTGTATAATTAACATCAGGAGATACCTGGGAAATATTGCATCAAGATGTCCTCCTCCAAGGAAGCTGGCGTGAGAAAGTATACACTGTAGTAGACCTCAAGAGTAGAAGTGAAGGGGCTGATGAAAAAGTCCTACTTACAAGTCCTACTTTCCGGGGCTCAATAGCCCCGCGACCCGGTTTCCGGTGGAAGAAAGTGCAGAAAGAAGTGATGACTCGGATGAGACAAGTTTTGAAGGGTCAGTTAGGGAGCCACTAAATATGCAAGTTTTGAGATTATTTAAATTTGGACACGCAGTTGTAAGTACAACGTGAGGACGGGGAAGTTCAAGAAATGCGAGAAGAATAAAAAGTTACAATCCCACCAGAAAGAGTTACAATCCCACCAGAAAGAGTTACAATCCCACCAGAAAGAGTTACAATCCCACCATAAAAAGTTACAATCCCACCAGAAAGAGTTACAATCCCACCAGAAAGAGTTACAATCCCACCAGAAAGAGTTACAATCCCACCATAAAAAGTTACAATCCCACCAGAAAGAGTTACAAGCCCAGGAAAGAAGGCTCACAGCCTAGCAGAAGCAAGAGCGTTACAATCCTAGCAGAATTGTAACTCTCTTATTTACATAATTAAATACAGAATTGTAGCACAGATAATTTACAAGCCTATCAAAAAGTTCAAATAAGCCCAAATAAATGTTACACAGTTGAACAAACTCATTAGAAACACACACAGACACACACACACACACACACACACACACACACACACACACACACACACACACACACACACACACACACACACATTTACAGGAGTCATTGCTGTAAACAACCGATAGCTAGAAAGGCACACACACACACACACACACACACACACACACACACACACACACACACACACATACACACATACACACATATTTACAAGCTGAAAGGTAAATCCAGCATGATAACTTAAAACAGATGAGTTAGAGAGATATAAAACTAACAGTGAAGGATAAATAAAGAATTGTTGAGAAAGTAGCAAAAGCAACAACGTTCCTAAACTTGAAACAATATCCACACAAAAATAGAGGTTGCATTTGCATTTATAAATATGCAACACAATTTTATAAGGAAAGGACGTCTGTTAGATACACAACGATATCACAATAAGTTTATACGTATAAGAAAATCTTTGGAGCTGGAAGGTGGGATCGAACTACCGTCTGTTAGGCTTTTCGAAATCTTCTACGCTAACCTTTTTTTTATGCAGTAGTTGCTTAACTCCAAGGTGAATAGAGGCATTGGGTGACTATAGAATCATACTCGGGATCTAACCGGTATTGAGTTGACTGTGTTAACCACTGCTAGGAAACCTGACATATACATATACATTATATTATATATATATATATATATATATATATATATATATATATATATATATATATATATATATATATATATATATATATATATATATATTTACGCGGGTTGAGACGCTTGTCGTTTCCCGTTCCGCTCCTAAGAAATTCATCTCACAGGTACCTTGAGGTCACCTTGAGATGATTTCGGGGCTCAGCGTCCCTGCGGCCCGGTCCTCGACCGGGCCTCGTACAAGTTAGACATCACAAATGGAAAACTTCATTATGGGTAAAATTTCTTTCCTAGCATTTCTACAAGAAACTATAACTAACGTTCAAGGGACATCCAGACGTACCTAACACTATACCCGCCAATTTCTGCACCCAGCATAAACTTCTTTTTCTTAAGAGTAACAATATTATTTTAAGATGAGAACAGACAAAGAGATTGGCTTAATACATAGTATTAATATATAAGCAAATACAACTAGGGAAAAAAACGAAATTGATTTAGTCCTTTTTAACAGAGATGTTGCCATGATTTGACATTTCCCTTATAAGCAACAGTGACATAGAACCTTCATGCAAGGTATCATCATTTTCAGCGTTTATGGAGAGCAATTGATTTTTCCAAACATAAAATTATCAGTGATTAACGATCCGTAAAACGAGTAATGCATTTATGATCCTATCATTAATGACATCACAAAAAATCCTATAAGCACATAACTCATTGTCAAGGCTAAAATGACCATTGTCTGCAAGTCACCCACTTTTGTCTGCTTTTGTCTGCTCGATATTATTGTTGTGTGGGGCCCCAGCAGGTGTGTGGGGCCCAGGAGGTGGCAACTGCACAGTGCTGCCGTTCTGGTCATTTTGGTGACTCAGCACTGGAGGTCTGTGGTGCTGAGAGTATGGCCCATGTTGACTCAGCACTGGAGGTCTGTGGTGCTGAGGGTATGGCCCATTTTGACTCAGCACTAGAGGTCTGGGTTGCTGAGAGCATGGCCCATTTTGACTCAGCACTAGAGCTCTGGGGTGCTGAGGGCTTGGCCCATGTTGACTCAGCACTAGAGCTCTGGGGTGCTGAGAGTATGGCCCATGTTGACTCAGCACTGGAGGTCTGGGGTGCTGAGGGTATGGCCCATGTTGACTCAGCACTAGAGCTCTGGGGTGCTGAGAGCATGGCCCATGTTGACTCAGCACTAGAGGTCTGGGGTGCTGAGAGTATGGCCCATTTTGACTCATCACTAGAGGTCTGGGTTGCTGAGAGCATGGCCCATGTTGACTCATCACTAGAGGTCTGGGTTGCTGAGAGCATGGCCCATGTTGACTCAGCACTAGAGGTCTGGGTTGCTGAGAGCATGGCCCATGTTGACTCAGCACTAGAGGTCTGGGTTGCTGAGAGCATGGCCCATGTTGACTCAGCACTGGAGGTCTGGGTTGCTGAGAGCATGGCCCATGTTGACTCAGCACTGGAGGTCTGGGTTGCTGAGAGCATGGCCCATGTTGACTCAGCACTGGAGGTCTGGGTTGCTGAGAGCATGGCCCATGTTGACTCAGCACTAGAGGTCTGGGGTGCTGAGAGTATGGCCCATTTTGACTCATCACTAGAGGTCTGTGGTGCTGAGAGCATGGGCCATGTTTACTCAGCACTATCGGTGGATGAAATGTGGAATAATATCTGTATCCATACAGACAATACCAAGCAAAGCAGGGGGGGGGGGGGGTGTGGTGCTGATTTCCTACTCCACACAAGCAACAGGCACAAGTTCGGGTTAAACAGCGCTGACAGCTAGTCACACACCAACTCAAGTCCGTCGCTGGGCCTAGTATCAGTGGATGGGCGAGTAGTGCTGACATTCCAGCTTATACTGACGCCCTTCCAGAGGTGGATTGATTGATTTGATTGTTGCCGCCGAAGGCGACTAGTTTATTGTGCACCCCATACTCATCCTGTGAGCGGTAGCGCAAAAGCATTACAGAGGGCACAAAAGGTCTTTATCAGACCTCATCTTAGATTATTACATAAACAATTTCTTCAATCCTTCACACCTTATAGATACAATGTCAGCTAGTTACAGAGAAAGTGCTGTTACAAGAGCTACATATTTACAGTAAGTCATCATACATTAATGGTAGGTCTTGTCGTTAAAACATAATAGTTTGGCCAATGGGGATATTACAGAGTCATAGGGAAGCTTCTGTTTATTATTAGTCCTCACAATACACTACATGGAGATAGCTGACATCCTGACTCAGCCCCACCAGACAGCTGGATAATTGGCCGTGGAATGGTTTACAATCCACACTAACACATCCATCTCAACTCAGATCAATAGCCATACAAGTGTCCTTCATGGCATAGAATCAAGCATTATCTTGGATCTAAATCACTAGGTCAAGTAAGAGGGCCATCTTCCATGCTCTAATGTTCTCTCGGTCAACACTATGATATCGTTATAGAACATGAGCTTTAGTTGAGATCTTCCGAGATATATCGCGACTGATATCATCGTCAAAAATTAGGAGCATTATCTGAAATTTTCCAAGGAATATCACGATGGATGGATATAACTAGATGGAAGAGCAACATCAATAAAAGTAAGAGTAAAATGATGGAAATGGGAACAAGTGCCAGGATATCAAAAGAACAGTACACAATAAAAGGAAACGACCTCCCTATAACGACTAGAAAAAAAAAAAAAGACCTGGGTGAGGACATAACACCAAGCCCAGCCAAGACATAACACCCCAGAGGTACATATAAATAAGATAACACCAGCAGCATTCTCTACATCAGCAAAAGTCAGAATATTTTTCAAGAACCTAAGTAAATAGTCATTTAAATCATCGTTCACTACCTACACGAGACCGGTTCTTAGGTAGGCCATACAATTGTAGATCTCTTATCTAAAGAAAACACATAAGGAAACTCGGTAAGATACAGAAGTTTGCAACGAAATTTGTCTTAGAATAAAGGAGGAGGAGGAATTAAGAAAACCTGAAAGAACTAGACCTTATTAGAGAAAGAGAGAGAGAGAGAGAGAGAGAGAGAGAGAGAGAGAGAGAGAGAGAGAGAGAGAGACAGAGAGAGAGAGAGAGAAAGAGAGTAGATATGACAGAGTCGTACCATGTTTACTCTCTTTCATGAAAAAGGAAATGTTCACATTGAATACCAAGAGAATAAAAGTGGAAGTTGGTCAGGATTGAATTATACAATCGGCAGTTAGACATGCACAGTCCAAAAGCTAAACTTTGATCCCTCAGGCACATATGTGTGAGTACAGACGTGTACACACACACACACACACACACTCACACACACATACACACACACACACACACACACACACACACACACAAGACAGGGTTAATGTACTTGGCTGGAGAAATGTCGCTAGCGAAGTATCTCAAGATTCATTTCTTGCACCGGTATTGTAAATTATCTTAATAAATAATATTCCTGAGGAGATATACATAGTTACGTGAATAAGTTTGCAGATAATAACTTGCTGTCCAGAGACTTTCATGACTGTTTTGGGCCCTAAAGTGACTCCGAGAGAATGATTGAAGCATCACTTAGCAGACGAAATTCAACTTAAGTATCACGAAATAAAATAGGAAATTAGGTAAAAACTAATGTAACTAATTAGGTAAAAACTAAAAATGTAATTAGGCAACATTTATACCCTGCAAATTATTTGAAAAATATATTAAAAGCCTCAAGGAGTGGGTCCGTCGCCAGAGGATCAAATAGACATTGCCAGAAGAACCTAAGGTAGATTGCAAATTTAAGAACCACGTAAAAATTTTATGGATGGAGAAATATAAAGAAACTGAGATTAAAACTGGAATATGCAGTAGCCCAGTAGTAGCGGAGCCGGTCGGCCGAGCGGACAGCACGCTGGATTTGTGATCCTGTGGTCCTGGGTTCGATCCCAGGCGCCGGCGAGAAACAATGGGCAGAGTTTCTTTCACCCTATGCCTCTGTTACCTAGCAGTAAAATAGGTACCTGGGTGTTAGTCAGCTGTCACGGGCTGCTTCGTGGGGGTGGAGGCCTGGTCGAGGACCGGGCCGCGGGGACACTAAAAGCCGCGAAATCATCTCAAGATAACCTCAAGATAGCCCATACCTCAAAGATGCACATAAACAGATTTAGAAAGAATGCAAAGACACGATACCAATAGCACCAGGAATGTTGTTGTTGTTGTTTTAGATTCAGCTACTCGGAACTAAAGTTCAAAGTAGCACGGGCTATGGTGAGCCCGTAGTGGACTTACCTGGCACAGGAGCGGGGCAAGTAGCACGGGCTATGGTGAGCCCGTAGTGGACTTACCTGGCACAGGAGCGGGGCAAGTAGCACGGGCTATGGTGAGCCCGTAGTGGACTTACCTGGCACAGGCGTGGGGCAAGTAGCACGGGCTATGGTGAGCCCGTAGTGGACTTGGTTCCCGGAGCTTAAGAACTTAAGATGTGAAGGCAGGCTGAAGGCGTTAAACATACCAAGGCTATAAATTTAGAAGGAAAACGTGGAGATATGATCACTACGTAGAAAATAGTAACAAGAATCTACACAATTTAAAAAGGGCGATTTATTGAAACCTGGAACTTCAAGAACAAGAGGACATGGCTTTCAAGCTAAGGAAATAAGATGCCGAAAAAATATAAGGAAAATAACTTTAATACAAAAGAGTTATAGAGGATTGGATCAAGTTAAATGAGAAGGTTGTAGATGTCAAAACCATCAAAAGTGGACAAGATTGCCTATGACAAAGAGTACTGGGAAGACGGGACACCAAGAGCGTAGCTCGCATCCTGTAATAACACTTTGGTAATTACACTTTTATAACTACAAACACACATACAGGACCCGCACGAGTTCATTAACACCTGTATGAGAATCTTGGCATAACAAACAAAGTAGCACGGGCTCACCATAGCCCGTGCTACTTGGAACTTTGTTCCAAGTAGCAAATCTTTAACAAAAACATAACAAACAAAATATCTCTCAACACCTAACTATTAGAGTAAGACTCTCTAAAGAAACCTATGATATCGACAATTATGTGAAAAATTAAACTAATCCAAGACACTTGGTGCTAACACGCCCAACCACTTGGGCTGGACGGTAGAGCGACAGTCTCGCTTCATGCAGATCGGCGTTCAATCCCCGACCTTCCAAGTGATTGGGTACCATTCCATATCGCACCGGCCCATCCCAAATCCTTATCCTGACCACCCTTCCAAGTGCTATATACCCATAATGGCTTGGCGCTTCCATCTGATAATCCCTTTCCTTGGTGCTAAGACAATGTCATCCCCCATACTGTAAGCTGAAACTTCAAGCTGAGCCAACAGGTGACGGAAGACATGCTAAGAACCTCCTCTCCCTTGGGTTAGCAAAGATGTAAGGGGTCTGACATGTAATTACCATGTCTTTCAATGATGTTGAATAATGCAGTGACCTAGCGACACAATATGCTAATTATTAGTTAAACATTGAGGATGAGACGGGGATAGAAAAATATTATGGATGTTGCTGTACAAAGAGCAACAAATTCAACCTTGAAAAAAAGTCTGCCATTGAACCAGCGAGTGTGTGTACAGGATAAGACCTGATTCTCAAGTCTAACATATGAATGGATGGTAACGGATCACTTACACTAGCAAATGAGTTGAATCACTTGGACTGGACGGTAGAGCGACGGTCTCGCTTCATGCAGGTCGGCGTTCAATCCCCGACTGTTTACGTGGTTGGGCACCATTCCTTTCCCCCTCCCTCCCATCCCATCCCAAAATCTGATCCCTTCCAAATGCTGTATAGTCTTATACCACTTGGAAAGGGTCAGGATAAGGATTTGGGATGGGGGATAGCTTAGTGTTCTACGACACTCAACTATCACATTAGCATGTAATAAAGGATTTGTCTTGAGATTTTTATCAAAAATATATATAGTGCAATAATAAAAATTTTCAAAGTTTACATAAAAAAATAAGCAAACAAAATGATGTTTATAAATATTTATAAAATCAATAAATGTACTTAGGAAAAAAGCCTTAGTTATATTGTATTAGTAAAATTTTTTTGACATAATTCAATATTTTTTTCTCCCTTCCTATTTATGCTACGATGCTGAGACTTGAACCAGTTGAAGCCCTATTTCACATACAACTGTTCAGAAAATTTTGATTGAAATCGAACCAGTTTTCATTCATTGCATATTTATTGTTATGCCCCCCCCCCCCTCCCTCCGTAGTGAGATGTGGAAGGGAATTATGAAGAGAAAGCGCTAAGCGGAATAATTTTAAGTATGGCGTTGTTCTGACTAATTTGACAGCATAATTGTGATTTAGTACAGACAGGGGTTCTAATATTTGGAAGCCAAAGTCCAATTTAGAGGATACAAAAAGTCTGATTTAGTCCCACTTGAAATCTGATACAGTGTTTGCAGTTGTTTGATGTAGTGATGACAGTATATAATGTGACGTAGTTTGCCATAATGGTGGCAGTCACATTATTCAGTGCAGTATGTAGTTTGGCATAAGATAGGCAGTAGCTGAATTTATTTAAGACATTATTATGATTTATTGAGCAATTTGATTCACAGGAGTCAACAGGGTGATTAAGTACAGGTGGTTATTTAAGATCGATTGTAGGCTGTTATAATGACGGAGAAGGTCTGATTTAATGATGGAATAAATCTATCTTTGCAGCATTTGGAGACTGAGTCAATAACAGTGAAAGTCTTACTAAGTGGCCATGGAAATTTAATTTAATGCCTGCGGATGTGTGAATTATTAGTCTTGGAAATCTGGGTTAGTAGTGGTGGAAGTCTTATCTTAGTCAAGATAAGTCAAGTCTTAGTCTTGGCGGTAGAGTTGACTTAGTGGTGGTGAAAGATTGATTAATAAACGAAATAGTTGCTGTTTATTTGGGTAGGAGCGGCGGTGTGTGTGTGTGTGTGTGTGTGATTAGGTGTTGGCTTGAGATGTTTACTCGTTATGGGGGGGATAAGTAAGGGTGAGAATCCATTAGCACGCCGCGTGAGATATGAGACCTTTCAACTCTTGCTCTTTGAACTGTTCCTTCCTCGGCCAAACAAGATGATGAGAGCATATCTGATGCAAGCTACATAGAGCCAGGAGTCACGGTGTTAAATGGTGTACCTTAGGAAGTGTAGGTGGATGAGTGTGTTGTGTGAGCTAAGTATATATCGAGTTGTGTAAGTATGTAGCTGAGAAAATAATTCACAATAGGTTCTTCATAGGGTACATGAGGCATTATAGGTGGTAGAGTAGGTGATGTGTGTGTGTGGCAGGATGCCCAATGTAGTTGTGATTGTATTATTCATTGTAGTTGTCATTGTAGGCTCCACTGTAGTTGTGACTGGGGGCTTCATTGGAGGAAGGGTGGGTAATGTAGGTTTACAAGAAGTTGTTCGAGAAGTAGGATGTTCAAGGAAGTGTTCGCTTGTTTAAGGCAGGTTGAATGTTATGGATGTTAGAGTAAACATCAATTAAGCAACAGCGGAGTTGCAGAACCTGTGGAACGAGTGATGGCCACCGTATATTGACCACTGTTCCCAACGCCAAGAAACTACCGTACTAAAGTGCCCTTATCCTAACCCACCAGAGGACCCACGTACAGAAAACGGGGGGGCATTACGTCAACTTAGCGATCGGTTACCATTTTAAAGTACGACATTTTTTGTCCTTCAAAAATATGAAAGGAGAAAAGGTGAGAGGCAAGAAAAAACAAAAGATAGAAAATGAAGATTGAAAGTTTTCAAACGTGAAAATTGGTTATGGATACGAAATTAATACTCAAACCAAACAATATAAATTTCATATATAAAGACAAAAACAGGTAGGGAAAATAACCAAAGAGGTGAAAGACACGTAAAAATCATTAAAGTTTGAGAAGGGAGCGATTACTGCCACTTCTGACCCCCCTAATGCCACCATCTTCACAACACGGGCTAGGTTAGTGCCCCCCTGGATGACAGGGGGGTTCCCTACCATCCAGTAACACGCAGGCTGGCGCTCCACCTGACTCTTGTAAACACAGGCGGCGGTGCCTGTGAGAAATGGTGCGAACTTCAATTATCTTTATACTTAAAAACCATATATAGATCATTCCTTTAAACGCTTTTTTTTGGGGGGAAGAGAGATAAAACTAACATGTTTGCGTTATGGTGCTATATCTATGCTCCGGTTATTCAACCTCTCCTGTTTAACATGTCACAATTTTAGCCCCATCAATTACCAATTTATTACCAATTAGCGCCATAGCAATTTTCACTTGTATTGTGTAGCAATACCAGTGAATTATTTAATTTAATATCATCGCCATATTAATATATCATAAACACATTTTTTTTAGGCCACGATAGGCGTGATATGGCATAGATTTCCACGCCGAGTTCTGGATAAAATACACTGAAACTTGAATAAATCCACAAGGGCCGCGACGAGGATTCGAACCTGCGTCCGAGAGCATCCCAGACGCTGCCTTAATCGACTGAGCTACGAACATTTGATACATCACGCAATTGTGATTTCTATGTGTGACACTGAAACTTTTTGCATTAACCTCACCAAACGTTGTAGTGTGGGTGTAGGGGATGGGTATAGAGGGGTGGCGGATGCCATGCTCCCTATGAAAGTTGGATGGCCCCCAATCTCCCTCTCGAAGTGAAATCGGCTTTACTATGGTGTGGGGAGTATTGAAATATATATATATATATACGAAAGCAGTCAAGCATTTAATGCTGAATTTATTTTCATGGTTACACGATATATCGTCATTTTATTTTCTTCGTGGTTTAGTCACACACACATACACATATATATATATATATATATATATATATATATATATATATATATATATATATATATATATATATATATATATATATATATATATATATATATAGTGTGTGTGAGTGAGAGGGGAATTGGGGTTATATAAATAATTCTTGCACACGAATTTTCTCTTAATTTCAGAGGCTCTTCTTCAATATGAGATAAAAAAAAAGGTGCTCCAAAGACTGACACCTGAGCCACAAATCTCAACACAAAAGGAAGTGACGACGTTTCTGTCCGTCGTGGCCCATTATCCAGTCGTGTAGTGAAGATGTGTTAAGAAAGCCTTACACGACTTGAGACTTAACGACACAAAACTTACGGGTTGTGTGTGTGTGTGATTTTGACCCACGTTACTGTGACTTACTGTGTACACACTCCATAGGTAAGTTTACATTTATAAATGGTCTGACATGTTTCAATAGGCTCGACTTAGGATCTTCAGAGGCACATGGATAGTTAAAGAGATCAACACAGTAATATATATATATTAGTATATTTTGGTAGCAGTCTTTCCTGTAGACATATATTGTTAAATATGACCGAAAAAGTAAGATTAATAATTCTAAGATGAATTAGAAAGATCGAGAAAATTCGTGTTAGAATTATTAATCTTACTTTTTCGGTCATATTTAATAATATATATATATATATATATATATATATATATATATATATATATATATATATATATATATATATATATATATATATATATATATATATGTAATATATATTCCTCTGAGCTTCATTGGTAATCAGGGAAAGTCGAAAATTCAAATCTGGCAGCAGGATGGTGCTTCTGAATATCTTCCTTATTAAGGCTACTCATAGCCTAGCTGAGAGAGCTTGGGCCTCACACGCGTGTGGGTCCGCGGTTCGAGACTCCAACAGCCCAGGCGAATGGAACAGTAATATATAATCCATGTGAGGTAACACGGAGTGATTATACAGTCAACAGACACATAGCTCATACGTCCATTTTGGCAGTGCTTATAGTAACGATGAGGACCATTGTACATATATAGACGTACGACGCACTTAGAAAGTAGAAATCGGTACTATTGAATTTAGACAAACAGGAAAAGGTTTTGTATTTATGTTGCAAAGACAACCTAAACTAACCTAACCTTCCTAGGCCTAATACACGATATCTAAGGCCCAATATAGTACATATGTGTGCTATACTAGTCCAAGGAATTATTTAATTTAGTTTTTAGCTTATTTTTTCGAACTCTATACAGTGAATAGTACCAAATTCTATTATCTAATTGCTTAGTACGTCAATGTTTGCACTATGGAGCACATAGTTACAAAAACTACTATCTCAACAGGAGGATGGACTCACAGTCAAGGCAATCTGGTCCTGCATTCTCAGTGCTCGACTGGTTCTAGGCGAGGGGAATATATTTACTGGAAGGGTTTTCTTTTAGGAGTATTAGATTCTTTAAGTGAGTTATTAGATTCTTTTAGGGAATACTGGTGTAAATACGATGTTACATGATTTTTTTTTATACTATAGGTGTCTAAAGGTCTTTCTGAATTGCATATTTATTAACCAAAAAAATAAAGCTATTTGTGTCTGTAGTTTCAATAATAAATTGAAACATATTTGGAAAAAAAAACTCAATGTTCAGTAGAGTTGACGAACTTATTAGATGTGTTTGTTATGAAAAGGTTTAGATTATGTTATAATTTACTAAACTTGTCAATGATTACCTTATCAATAAGTGCTTGTTCGTGAAAGAAAAGTGTGCCAAGGGGACGCACTTTATATCTGTGCAGGTGAAAGTCTTCAAGGCACTAAATTGCGAAGAATCATTTAACCGCCTCGTTTTACCGATATCAAAATATTTGCATGAAAAACCCCCCTCGTCAACATATTGCATTGTTTTACTTGTCTTACGCACCATTTTATTTTTCTCTAGAGAGCCCTCCAAAAAAAAACATAAAACTGCTTTGCACCGTCGACATTTTTGCCGTTTGCAGGTCAAAATTCCCATCAAAAACACATCACATCGTTGTCGAATGTTAGCAGGTATTGCATAAGCAACATTCACCACCACTACGAGAGCCTAGGCTATCGTAAGTGATCTCGGCCAACAAAGGACAATTGCTTGGCGACTCCGATGGAAGATTGCGTTGAAAGGTTACTCAATGTAAGACATGGTTGACTGACTGGATGCTCAGTTCATTCAGTTATTTAATCTGTAAATATATGAATATGATTTCTAGAGCTGTAAAGTTGCAAGCTCTCAGCGTTCTCTTACGTCTATGTTGCAAAGTTCGAAAAGCTAACAGTGTGTTAACTAGCGATTAATCTTGCCTACCTATAGGAGCAAAAATTCGTTCCAAGGTAAAAAGTGTTTAAAAATGATTCGTGAATATGATTTCAGCTTTCTGAGTTACCACAAAAATTCAATGTGTAATTATAAACAGAAACAGACTGTCCATAGAATTTTTTTTATTATTATTTTTTGTGTCGCTAATAAGCAAAAAAGGACAAGTTGTGTAATTATAAGGAGAGGCGCTAAGCCTGTGTGACTGCACATTACTTTGAAGGGATATAAGGGCAGGATAAGGTCTGGGATATGAAGACAGGATAAGGTCTTAAATATGAGAACAGGTTAAGGGCTGGAATATGAGGACAGGATAAGGTCTCAAATATGAAGACAGGATAAGGGCTGGAATATAAGGACAGGATAAGGTCTGGGGATATGACGACATGATAAAGTCTGGTATATGAGGACAGTTTAAAAACTGGGATACGAACAAAGAATAACTCCTGTAGGGTATAAAGGCAGGCTCAGAGCTGGGATTTGAGGGCAAAACAAAGTACAGAGAATTAATAGCAGGATAAATGCTTGGATGTGAGTAGGATGTGAAAGAGCAGTGCTTATATATCCTCTTCAAGAAATCCTTAGTAATTGATACTACAGCCAGCTGACACGAGAGAGGATTTCACACTCAAAAGTATACATTCATTCATGCTTTTTGTCCCCTGTATATTTGGTATCTTCCCGAGGTGAAAACACGTAATATAAAATGTGAGAATGGATTAGACAGTGAGGAAGACTTTAGTGATGAACTTAAACCTGACAAGCAGGAAGTAGAGAAGTATTATGATGATTGGCATGACGGGAGAAATGGTAATATTTTAGTTGAGAAATATTATTAGCGAAACTTTAGGAGAAAGTGGACAAGAAAAATGTCTCTACAAATTTTCATGATTTTTTGGGGTGATGTAAAAAGATGGACGGCTGGAAAAAAAAAGTTGACATGAGACTTGCCCCCACCCCGCGTGCGCACACACACACGCACGCACACACACACACACACACACACACACACACACACACACACACACACACACACCAGACTCCCTCCCTCACACTCCCTCACACAGACGTGAGACTCACTCCCTCATAAACACATGTGTCTCTCTTTCACATTAACCAGAATCTCTCATATTGCAATGCCTCGCTCCTTCACACAGCACCCTACACCACAACACACCACACACACCACTCCTCACCACACTACACCATGCCCCAAACACCACACTGTTACCAAGCTCATCTCCAAAATGCAATTTGTGTGTGTAAAAACTGGTTTATGTATTAAGTTACTCAGTCATAGCCAGTCCCTTGAAAACCCTGTCAAGTGGTTGGCTGGGACCCCCTTAGCTAGGACTGTTGCCCAATAGCTACGGTTCCCTCCTTGGTTCTTCGAGGATTTAGGGTTAATTTCAGCCTCCTATTAAGGCCCAGAGGAATCCCTCCAAAATATGAGTTACGGATTACTCTTACCAATAAGTCATATTGTTAAATTATTTTATCTTTTAACTTATTAAGTTATTTTATCATTTTTTGAAAACTGTCAAGCGATCCAATATCTATTGTATTAACATGGGGAACCTATATTCCAAAAATCTAGAATCCTCACTCTAAACCAGAGTATTTTCCAAATTCTTCTCTGAATGGAAACGAATTCCTCCTATACATATTATATACAATTTACATCAGCTACTCTCCTTCCTTCTCCTTTCCTCTCCCCTACTCTCCTCTCCTTCCTTCACTCTGGACCTTGTGTTCATCTACTCTTCACCAAACGCGTTCACTTGGTTTACTATTATAAAATACAGAGTGCCAACCTAATCAGAAATAGCCGAGCCACCCACTTAATCTTACCAGCCGATGGATAGAAAATGGGGGTTATCTGTTGTTGTTAAAGATTTGCTACCTGGAACAAAAAAATCCAAGTAGCACGGGCTATGGTGAGCCCGTAGTGGATGATTTTTTTAGGGGTTATCTGTGAGTCGCTGCCTTTCATAGTACTCATAGAATAACATTCAAATTGAGATATTAGTTGAGAGGAATGGATGCTCTACCGCTACTGTGTGCATCCTTTATACACCAGATTCCTTTCTCACACGTGCCAACAGAAAGGTTCTGAAAGTTAGAAACATATATATCTCCTAGTTTAAAGTTGTACGTGTGTGTGTGAGGAGGGAGATAAGGCGTCTCCAGAGCATCTGGTGTGCAAGGGTCTTGGGTACAAGGGCGTAGGTGAGGTGTGTGTGTGTGTGTGTGCTGTGAGGGGCGTAGGTGAGGTGTGTGTGTATGTGTGTGCTGTGAGGGGCGTAGGTGAGGTGTGTGTGTGTGCTGTGAGGGGCGTAGGGCAGCCTGTCTAATAGAGAGTTGGGTCATGGCATGAGGCAGCCTCTCTCTTATGTGTGTGGCCTCTCACCTGCTTGTACTCACTAAGCTGTGCTGTGTCATGTCTACATTTAAAGCTGTGTAGTGAGTCTTCACTTTTTATACTATACTATACAATGAATCTATGATATACTATACATTAATCTACACTATACATGAATCTCTACTATACAGGAATCTATATTATACATGTATTTATACTGTATCTTGTATCTATACTATATTTTCAGTATTCAGATTAGTGTATGTAATTAACTTAAGAATCTGACACTGAAATTTGTGTTTGTGTGCCAGTGCCTTTGGGCTGTTATAATGAAATAACCTGTCATTGTGGATGCTATAAATTTCCCTCAGTATTTTTAATGTGGTGATCATGCCTCTCTCAGCTTTTTCTCTCTCTCGGTAACGCTCTGGTCAACTGTGCCAGCCTTTCTGAATTTGTTCATTGATACATCACGTTATTGGGACTTCTCTGTCTATTGCTAATTCTTGTGCTTTTACCGATTTGTTATATAACACAGGGCACCCGACGGCGACCGTGTCGCTGTATTCTCTCTCTCTCTCACACACTTCTTTGTCATTCTCGGTAAACGAGTACTCTTCTCTCCTCAGTTCCATCACCGGTTCCTCTGCCGTTTTTCCTGGTGATGTTTCTGGGCAACTTGGGTCGAGTCTTTCTTCCATCTGCCAATGATTGTCTTTCTGACCTACCTTCTCACACCGAGATACTGTTTCTATGCTGTTTGGTATTCTTTCTCTTCTCTCTGTTGATCTTTTGGTCTTGTAGTTTGTCCATGTTGTCATGATTATGCGCTTCGCTTAATTACATCCTCTCTCATGGTGTACCGGAGAGTACGAGAAAGCCTCACTGATGGTGTGTTGTGAAGGCTGAGTAGCCTTGGGGGGGGGGGCTGAGTGGACAGCGGGTTGGATTCGTAGTCCTAAGGTTCCGGATTCGATCCCCGGTGGAGAGAGAAACAAATGAGCAGATTTTCTTTTACCCTGATTCCCCCTGTTCACCTAGCAGTAAATAATTACCTTGGAGTTAGACAGCTGCTACGGGCTGCTTCCTGGGAGTATCTAACACAAACGAGGCCTGGTTGAGGACCGGGCCGCGGGGACGCTAAGCCACGAAATCATCTCAAGAAAACGTCAAGATAACCCACTATGTGTGGTGTCTGAACAGTGTGTGTGCATTGTGCATTGTCACAGTTTGCACACATTGGGATGTGTGCAAACTGTGCACACATCCCTACTGTGCACACATCCCCGTCCCAACTGTGCATTGTCACAGTTTGCTTCGATGTGTGAGTTTTCTTAAGGCTTCTCAACCTCCGGAGGAATATTAAGACCCCGGCGAGCATAGATACCATCCACGAAGTGTACTTTAGACCTCGACATAGCCCAGGACTAAAGAATACTCGGTGAATACACACAGAAAAGCAGCGTACACTTCACGGTCTGAATACACTTGTGTTGAAGCTGAAGCCGACCTGTTCGTTGGCAGGGAACCTGTCAGCATGGGGGCCGAGTGTTGCTTATGTTCAGAGTCGTGTCTGAGACCTGTTGTGTCTGGAGGTCAGCTCTATAATTATGTTGTACTACCTGTTGGGTCTATCATCGCGGTCGCCGGAGGTGGCGACCGTGTTTAATCAATTCTTGACCCCCAGATTAAAGGGTTGACTTCTCCCTCCATTGATGTTTTCTCTCAGTTTACCCTGAATTAGTTTGATTGAATCAGCTGTGGAAAGCGTTCTGTTTTATATTAGAGGTTGTTGTTGTTAAAAATTCGCTACTCGAAACAAAAAGTTCTAAGCAGCACAGGCTATGGTGAGCCCGTAGTTAGTTCATATTAGAGGTGTGGGTGCCTGTGATCATTCACGAGGCGTCTGTAATCCAAGGATGATATAAGTGGATAATGTTGCCTTGAGATATATATAGAAAATATTTGTTAGTTGATCAGCAAGTATTAATCTTTCTTATAAGAACGAGGAGCTTCATACTCCTAGCCAGTAGGTTCATATTGACGAACTATCCTTTAGTAGTTATCGACCTTAAGGCATAAAAAGTTAAGCCGACTCTTCCCATAGGTTAAGAAATCCACGATTTATTTTTTTCCGTCACTTCAGTTATTGTCTTGGAAAATAATTTGAAGTTGAACAATCAAAATTTTTGGACACGACCACCATATAGGAGCTGCTTATACCAAGCATGGGCATACCTGCAGCCGTGCCAGCGTAACTGTGGCTAGACACTGGCATGCCCCAGTGCCAGCCGTTAAAGCAGTGACAACGGTGACAAATCAGTGTTACTGACATGCCTGGCTTCCGTGACAGAGATGATAGGTAAAAATGCCGGTAGTGGAGGCAAGATAGTTCCATGCGGCACAAAGAGTCTCAGAGATAGTGAATATCAAAGATAGCAACATGTCCTATGCAACATGAGGGGGTGGGGGGGTTGAGGGGGTGGGGGGGGGGGTTGAGGGGAGGTGTGCACATCATCGGCATCAAGTCCTCAGTGAGACATCAATTGCTGCAAGGGAAACTGTGTTGCAAGAAGCAACACAGTTTCAACTTCAAAATACAGTAACAACACGCATTGCACGGCAATACACACGCATGAGTAGTATGATATTGATCACTATGCCAGATGTAAGTGATGATAGATACATCACTATCAACGAGATATATCACTATCAACGAGAGACATCACTAACAACGGGAGACATTACTAACAAGGGCGTGAATAGCAACAGCTTGGGCTGGACGGTAGAGCGAAGGTTTTGCTTCATGCAGGTCGGCGTTCAATCCCCGACCGCCCAAGTGGTTGGGCACCATTCCTTCCTACCGTTCCATTCCAAAGCCTTATCCTGACCCATTCCAAGTGCTATATAGTCGTAAAGGCTTGGCGCTTTCCCCCCTGATAGTTCCTTCCCTTCTTTCCGGCTGATTGTATAATTACTTGACTAACAATAGGACACGGCTAACAACAGGGAATTGACTAACAAACTGTGGCATGACACCCTGTTAATCATGCCAACTATCATTTCAAGCATGAATGACCCATTAACAACAAAGACATAATTGTCAAAAATTGCACTTGAAAGCTCCGAATATCTGTTTTCTCATGAACTTTAAAGTCAGTTATGCGTTTATTTAGATCTAGTAAATATTTAGATAAACCCTTGTTATCATAATTAAAAAAAATCCAATTGATTTCAGAGGCTTTTATATTATTAAACATATATATTTTCCAGATCCTTGTAAATTTGTTTTTACGTCATTCAAATATGATTAGAAATTTGTAAACAACGTCACTCATCAGATCCAAACATTTGATAAATTTTAAGAATAATTTTTAATCATTAAAAAACTAAAATTTCATCCCAAGAATAAAAAAATCGCTTTAAATATGGGTCTTTAATAAAACGAACATTGCTGAACATTATTAGTCATGAGCACATGGAATACACATCGCTATGTACATTTTGGAATCGTCTTTAATCCAAAGCATGCGCATGAATCAAATTAACTACCTTGGTAACAATTTGAACGACTTATTTAAGTTCCCTAAACCCCTCTTTGCACGCGAAGCCACCTCGTTGACAATACAATGAAAGCTAATTAGTATTTGTTCAAATATTTTGCAAACACATTTACAAAACCTGCTTCTTGATCAATGAAGGCTGGGTGCGCCATCAGTTGTCAAGAAAGCTATTTGTGAAAGGTCAACCTGTCCATTAGGCAACAAACTCGTTTAGTACTGCCTTGCATATTTCAGCCACCCTGTTGGATGTTCAGGTAACGTTACCGACTGAACCAGTTCTTCGGCTACTTCGCCACCCTAACAAAATTGAGTAATAAAGACCGACTGGCTGACGTTTCAACAGTAGTCTCATGACGACAGATGACAGTCTGATACGTAATAGCCAGAACACACTACTTGGCCTAGTATGCAAGAATATATACTCTTGCCTAGTAGGCAGAGTGATTTTCGTTATTTAAAAAGGATTTTACATGAACCAATATCTTTGTCAGCAGTTCTGCTAAGCGTGTTGCTATCTTTACTGTGTTCCTACTCGCTAACAAAACCTTAATGTGCTAAATAAAAAATTTCTATTCTGGAAATCAGTAATACACAAAAATATTCTAGCTGTGATTCTTTAGAAACATAGAAACCCCCATGATTTCAGCCTCAATTGAAGCTGTAATACAAAGAAGGTGGATTTTCTATTAATATACTCCAACCTTACAAAGAACTGTGTGAATAACAAAGCTTGAGACCAGTAGAATCAACATTCTTAAGCACTTCATCCAAGAATTCTGGGCTTACAACCAGAAGACCTCTTAGATAAACAGACGGCAAAATTTATTGTTTCATATTGTATCTAAGTTCTGAGAAATAATGAACATAAGCCAAATTATTCGTAAACTTTTTCTATAGACTAAACTTAAGTTAAAAATCTTCCAAGTGAATAAGGATATTCAAAAATGGCAAACTTTTATCAGATTCAATTTCTAGAGTAAATTTTAATAGAGTTGACTTGATTATCAGGTTCACCTTAAAATTCTGTTAAATTTAAAAACGAAGGCCAAATTTGGTTTTTCAAATACAAAAAAATACAAAATATGCACCGAGAAATTTCGCCCCAAAAAATGTGTAATTCTTGCCATTTTTTCTGTGTTCAAAAGAATTGTCAATCCCTTGAAATTTTGTTATATACATGTTTTATTTAATTATGACAATACAGTTAAAAAATTAGTAGTTGGAAACAGCCCTTGTAGTGTCATTTACATAACCCTGTCACTTACAAAATACCTTGTAAAGTTTGTACTAAATTTTACGTAGATCAAGTATCTATAAATTTGAAATTTCGAATTTTGCAGCATGAATATCATATAAATAAATGGCCAATTATCGAATGCTCTATTTATTCCATTCGTCAGAAAATTGGCACCAAAGTGATTGTGAGAGGTCTTCTTCAATACCTAATTCTAAGAGCACTCTCAACATTATTGATCCTGCATTAATGCAAATTACAAAGCCATGCAATATTAACATTTAAAATGATTTGTACAATTTATGTCCATTTTGATTTGATCAATTTATAAACGATTTGAGTAAGATCATTAATATACAATTATCTCATTAATATCCCATTAGCATTGATACTTCCTGAAACTCACACGTATTGATCTAATTGGCTTTTTGCAGTTTCCTTTTGTCCTTTTGTTCACGAACCGAAGACATTGTTACTTTACCTCACCTTTATCCCTCCTGCCTACATCACCACCACTGACTTGCTGCATATTCTGCTGAAGATGTATTGATTAATACGAAAGAACTTGGGGAATTTCCTGTCTCATTTCCCCTAGTGGTAAGATATTGTCATTATGTATACAGTATGCAGACGATGAGTCACAATATTGTGACATGATATGATATATATATATATATATATATATATATATATATATATATATATATATATATATATATATATATATATATATATACATATATATATATATATATATATATATATATATATATATATATATATATATATATATATATATATATGTGTGTATATATATATATATATATACAGTGAGAAACCACAAGGTCTCCTCTGAATACTTTTTATTTTCTTCTCCGAGGCTATGGGTCCCCACATTGGCACCAGAGGTGGGACCCTCACAAATTTATATATATATATATATATATATATATATATATATATATATATATATATATATATATATATATATATATATATATATCACACAAACTTCTCAAGCGAAATCAAACTGCATTAAAAAAAACAAATCCACAAGGGCCGTGATCAGGGTTCGAATCTACGTCCGAGAGGATCTCAGACGCGCCTTAATCGGCTGTGCTACGACATGGTAAAAAGAATTGCAACCGGGAGTTCAACTGACCTCGCACGGATCCTTCAGCCTCTCCGAGACACAAACCAAGATTTTCCACAATTCCCCCCATGCACCCGAGTTCTGTCAATACGTTGCTCTACCTCTTCGCCCTTACTTCATTACACACGAGAGGAATGTAGGTTCGATCCCTTATAACGGCCCTTGTGGATTTCTTGATTTGATGCATCACGCTATGGAGATTTCTGTGTTCATTTTTTTATTATTATTATTTTCTACCACAGACGTGGCCAGACATTTACAATGCTAACCAGCAAATATACATTTTGTTGTGTCTTCCATGGATTAAAAGAATATAAATTAAGCCACGGTAACCATTCCTGGAGTCCCATAACCTGCAAAACCATTGTATCTACGAGAACACCGAGATCTTTTTAAGAAACCGAATGATAGTGACAAAGAAAAACCAGAGTTGTTTGCTAATTACAAGAAGCTCATGAGCTTGTTCCTGAAGGGTTGTTAGCGTCCTGGGAAGATGAACCATGTAAGGTTATAATAAACAAGATGATAGCGACAAAAAGCAACAAGATATCACAAAAAAAAGTGAGGATATAAGTATTTAGAGAAAATTAATAAAGAGGCAGGGCACGAATTAGACCTTAATTGTCACTGTCGGTTCTGATAATTCTATTTATGTTGGGGCTGGAGTCTTCACTACAATGGGAAACGGACGTGAAAACAACAGCTAATACATGGATGGCAGCCACCACAACATGGGTGGCAGCCACTACAACATGGGTGGCAGCCACAACAACATGGGTGGCAGCCACCACAACATGGATGGCAGCCACAACAACATGAATGACAGCCACCACATCATGGATGGCAGCCATCACAACATGGGTGGCAGCCACAACAACAACATGAAGGGCAGCCACCACAACATGGATGACAGCCACCACAACATGGATGACAGCCACCACAACATGGGTGGCAGCCACAACAACAACATGGATGACAGCCACCACAACATGGATGACAGCCACCACAACATGGATGACAGCCACCACAACATGGATGACAGCCACCACAACATGGATGACAGCCACAACAACCAGGCCAGCAGCAGTCACACACTCTGAGAAACTCTATCATAAGACAAACTTTATCTGATAATTGTTGAGTGAAGCATCACTCCTGCAGACACCTTGACGCTAATTAACTCTTCGTGTAGTGAATAGGGAAGAGCCCTCTGTGTGCTCCAAGGAGACTGGAGATATACCCATGGTATACAAGGCCAGATATATCCTGGAATACAAGGCCGGAAATATATCCTGGAATACACGGCCGGGTGAAGTTCTCATACTTAGCTGGGAACAGCCTGCTTCATAGAACAAAGTATAGCTACCTATTGAGGACCGCTAATAGCCTATCTATAGACAGGGAGGTCTATATATACCTCACCTGTCTATCTTACGGTGATAGACAGGAGAGGGATAGCTGTCATCCCCCATCTGCAGCTTTGTTCATATGGTTGAGACCTCAACCAGAGCGATTATGGGACGGACATTTAATGTTATAGATATAGAATAGAAAACAAGACTTACCTCTAATGGATAATATATTGTTAATTCATAGGTCTTACTGGGCAAGACTTTGCTACTGTTTTTATAATGATAAAGTGTGTAGATTAAATTATATTGTCAATGTCAAAATGCCCGCTGAGGTCTGATTACGACCTTTTGTGTCCTCTGCAATCCTTTATGCACTACCTGGATTGTACCTGGATGGGGTTCTGGGAGTTCTTCTACTCCCCCCAGCCCGGCCCGGGGGTCAGGCTCGACATCCTGCTGACGGCAGGTCGTAGGGGTGATTATAGGGTGCACAATAATTTGGGTCAGCTACTTATCCCTGCCGTTTCTGAGACAGCTCTATGTTTAGCTGTTGGCTCAGGCCTCAGCACTCAAGGCTGGGGTCAGCCCTCAAGGCTGGGGTCAGCCCCCAAGCCTGGGGTCAGCCCTCAGCCCTCAAGGCTGGGTTTACTAACACAAGGCTGCCGCTCCATGTGTCAGAAAAGTTGGAGTTATCGCTCCACTGAACTTTTTCTTTACATCAATACGAAAAAAAAAAGATATCAAAAGTTTAAATTGCAGTTGTTGATATCTGTATACATCACAGTGTGGGATGTTACCGACCTGTACCGCGGGGCATAACTCTGAACAGAGAGAGGGAGGCGCTCTCTCTCTCTCTCTCTCTCTCTCTCTCTCTCTCTCTCTCTCTCTCTCTCTCTCTCTCTCTCTCTCTCTCTCTCTCTCTCTCTCTTTCTCTCTCCCTCCCTTGCCAGTGTTGACGCTTCCTTGAGCATAGGCAAGCTCGCACACACACACACACACACACACACACACACACACACACACACACACACACACACACACACACACATTCACTTCACACGTACACACACAGACATATGATCAAACACAAGCATATACACACCCCTAGCATTAGTTCAGGGAAGCCAAGTAGTGTCTCACAGCTTTAATGGAATTCCATGATCAAGCAACAAGCATTAAGCAAGAAAGAGTGGGCGGACTGCATGTTCTTGGACTGTCAGAATGCGTTTGACAAAGTCACTCATAAGAGACTGTTGCATAAGTTGGAGAAACCGGCTGGAGTAAGTGGTAAGGTGTTCCTATGAATAATGGTGAACCTAAACAACAGGAAGCAGAGAGTTACTGTGAGGGGCGAGACCTCAGAATGGCGTGATGTCACCAGCGGAGTCTCACAGTCTGGTAGGTCTATACTCGGACCTATCCTGTTTCTGATATACGTGAATGATCTTCCAGAAGGTATATGCTCTTTTTTCTCACTGTTTGCTGATGCTAAAATAATAAGAAAGATTAAGACAGCGGAGGACAGCAAGAGACCACAGGATGACATATACAGACTGAAGGAATGGTCCAACAAATGGCTACTAGAGTTTAAGTCAATAAAGTGTAAAGTGATGAAGATAGGCGTAGGGAGCAGGAGGTTAAACACAAGGTACCAGCTGGGAGAGAAAATCCTTCAGGAGTCAGGCAGAAATATCTGGGGGATGATATCACACCAGACCTGACCCGTGAAACCAGCATCAAAAGAATAACATCAGCGGCGTATGCGGGGTGCCTCAAGAATCAGTGCTGGGTCCCATACTATTCCCCATTTATGTAAATAACTTGACTGCAGGAGTGGATTCTTTTGTGTCAACATTTGCAGATGATGCACAACTAAAGAAGGTTGAGACAGATGATGACTGTAAGAGTCTCCAAAATGAAAATAACTGCAGAGCTGGTCAAAGAAATGGCTGCTAGAGTTCAACACCAGCAAGTGTAAGGTGATGGAAATGAGATCATGAGCTAGGAGAACGAAAGGCCAATACACGATGAAGGGAAACTACCTCCCTATAACTAAAGAAAACTTCCTGGGAGTGGACATAACACCAAACCTAACTCCAGAGGCTCATATAAAAAGAATAACGCCAGCTGCGTACTCTACGCTAGCAAAAGTCAGAACATCCATCAGGAACTTAAATAAGGAGGCTTTTAAATACTTGTATAATGCCCACGTGATGCCAACTTTAGAATATACCATCCCACTGTGGAATCCCAATTTAAAAAAAAAAAAATACATAAGATTCTCGAGTTAGTGCAGAAGTTTGCAAAGAGACTCGTCTCAGAATTACGAGGGATGAGATATGAAGAGAAACTGAAGGAACTAAACCTGACAACGTTAGAAAGAAGGAGAGACATATACAGACGTATAAAATACTTAAGAGGACTGACAGAGTGGGAAAAAGGGAAATGTTTACAATAAATACCAATTGAACAAGATGATAGTGATGAAAGCTTGAGACTCAAATGTCATAGAGATAATGGAAACATTTCTTTCAGTGTAAAGATAGTGAGTAAATGGAATGACCTAAAGAAACAGGTTAAAGAGACAAACTCAATTCACAAATTTAAACAAAAAGTCAGAGGGAATAGTGTTGTGCAGTGTTGGAATCATACCTAGCACTGTGTATGATAGGCAGATCAGTCAGGAGGCATTGCATTAGACAACCGGGGGCTAGAAAAGCGGGGGTCCAAGACCTGAAGCTCGATCCTGCAGGAACAAGTCGGTGAGTATACACACACTGCTCAATTCACCCATGATAATCTGTCAGACTATCCCTCCTATTCTTTCCACTCCAATCAATAGTTTCCAGACTATCCATCTCCTCACAAATCCTTCTCTTGAAAACCCAATCTCACCCCCACCACGGTCCAAGCCAACATATATTTTTCAAGAGAGCCAATGGCTTCTATGAGTATACGCCCAACCACTTGGGCTGGACGGTAGAGCGACGGTCTTGTGGCTAGCAGGTCGGCGTTCAATACCCGACCGTCCAAGTGGTTGGGCACCATTCCTTTCCTCCGCCCTATCTTAAATCCTTATCCTGATCCTTCCCACTATATAGTTGTACTGGCTTAGCGCATTCTCCTGATATATACCGTACCGTATGATTTTAAGACACAAACAAGTCTCATTATTCTTTACATTAATCTAATTTGCCACCTCAATCAACAATCTAAAATATAAACTCCCTAAAGACATGTGTATGTTTTCTTTAGAAACAGATTTTCTTCACGCTATTGTCGGTTATAGTGCTAAGAGTGTAGGCCGCGATAACTCATTATATATGATTGTATGTGTATTTGTAATTGTGATTGTGTGTATGGGATCTTGTGTGTGTCGTGTCATGATCCACAGCAAGGCTCGGGGAATACAACTTTCCCCTCGTTAATCAATGAGCCACCTGAACTCAACTTATTAGGTGGTAACATGTATAGGGTAGAGTGAATGTCAAAGTAAACTGCTTAGTAAACTGCTAAGTAAACATCGACCAGGAGGCCTGGTCGACGACCGGGCCGCTAAGGCCCGAAATCACCTCCAGGTAAACTGCCCCAGTTCACTGTGGCAGACTTATCTACATGACCCCGAATCTTATATTCACAAATCTCTCTATACATACAACCAAAATAACAAATGTGCTAAATTAACACGAAATCCTAGCAGCAAGAGGTCACTAAGCACAAATAAATTAATAACATTGGTACACTAATCCACTCAAGACTGACCGAGAGGTAGTTAACATGGTGGGTAGTGACGCTACATAACCACAGTGGGGGTATAATGTCTCAGCATGACTATCAATAGCACAAGTCTGTGCTATTGACTGTGCCGTTAAAAAAAAAACTAAGTCCCAAGTGGACTGGCAAAGTCGAAAATCTCTTTTTAAAATAGTCAGAGTCCACAATGACTGGAATTATGACAAAGTCATGACTTGAATTTGTGAATAAAGTCCACAATGACTTGACAAATGGCAAAGTCAATTACTCATCTTCAAACGTTAGAGTTAAAATAAATAGAAAAATCTGGCAAAGTCAGGAATCTCATCTCAAAACTTAAAGTCCACAAACCATGAAATTTGACTAAGTCCAGAATCTCCTCTTCAGAGGTCCACACAGCCACCAAATTATGACAAAGTCCAAGACGGCTCAACTAATAATATAAGTCACCCTATCACAATTTACGAATCTAGTGAACCCAATACTCTGATCCACATAAATAGTCCTCCTACTTACACAATCCATGTGATCCCCTACACCCCAGCCATACCAGTGAGGCAACTGCTGGTTGACACACGGGTCAACTCACGCTACCAACACTGCACATAATATATAACTCAACACGGAGTACAGAAAATAAACATAAAAATACTCTTAAGTATATATATACACCTAGGGGAACATACGATGATGTTCACCTACACATAATTAGCATCATACAAATATGTATATTCAACAAACAAGAGGCTTGCCAACCGCACCGGTTTGGCTGTACTGACACACACACACACACACACACACACACACACACACACACACACACACACACACACAGGTAAGGGAGGGGGGGGGGAGTAATGACAGAAACAGCGGCCGGCCGACGAAACAAGCAGTTACAAAACTCATACACAACACATCAAGCAATACAATAATAATGCAGCAAAATACCGATAACAATAAACTAGAATACACTTAAATATAATGATATTTCAAATACTACAATCAATCTCATTGTAATAGAGGAACCTAGACACTCATAATTATGACCTCAGCGTATCCAGACTGAACTGATTAGACAGAGGGCCCTAACAATGAGGAAATCATGTTATCATATCAATGCCAGAAACACGTCAAAGATATCCCGTGTTTCAGGAAATATGGTGAGAAGTTGACTCCCATATCTGAACCCCTTGAAATTCACAGCATTGGAACCCTTCCACGCCCAAACACAAAAAAACAAATGCCGCACTGCAAACGCAACGACAATCAGCTGACGTTGTCAACATCCAGCTCCCGCCCTACAGCGCGTCGAGTCTTCCTTAACACCTGCGAATATCAGGAGTCGTCGTTCCTGTATCTACAACACACGGCAATACCAAAATGTCGAGCCTTATCTCAAAAATGGATGGGGAGGGGAGGGAAAATCCGGAGGACGTGGGAAGGGGGAAAATCCGGAGGACGTGGGGAGGGAAGGGGGGCTTGAAGGGGGAAGAGGAGAGGACGAGGACGTGGGGAGGAAGAGGGGAAAAGGGGCACCCGGGCAGAGCCGGGTACCTTTTCCTGTCAATCTCTATACGTGAGACACAGACTCAAACGTGCATACTTATCCACGCTTAGAGGATATCCACGGCCCGTCACACGATGATCAGACACATTCTACCAATGAGCAAATCCACAAGAGCCGTGATAAGGATTCGAACCTGCGTCCGAGAGCATCCCAGACGCTGCCTTAATCAACTGAGCTACGACATGGTCATTTGATTCATCACGCCATTGTGATTTCCGTGTAAACATTCTACCAACTTCTGTGTAAACATTCTACTAACTTCTGTGTAAACATTCTACTAACTTCTGTGTAAACATTCTACTAACTTCTGTGTAAACATTCTACTAACTTCTGTGTAAACATTCTACTAACTTCTGTGGTCGGTAAATGTCATCTCTAAAGATTAAGATCAGGTATGTAGTTATTTGTAGAGAAAACAAACACAGCAAAAGCACTTTCTTGGATACTTAGGCTATCATACAACTATTATAGAAATTGTTTACAATGCACTTAGGTAAGGTAGCCTATTAAGCAAAAGCGGAGAATGCTTTCTCTGGAATGAGGTCGTCTTGTCTCCTGGGAGTGCTCTGGGAAGGGTAAGAGACTGGGATCTGAGAGGATGGCTCTTGTAAAGGGTACACCCAGCTAGCATTCCTTCATATACCATTCACACGTTCGCCTCTGCTTTAATCTTAACGAGATCAGCAGCACTCCTAGAATGGCGTCTCCAGCTGGACGTTGCACAGTACCTGGATTGTACCTGGATGGTCTCCTGGGAATTCTTCTACTCCCCAAGCCCGGGCTTGGATGGGGAGGGGGGGGGGGCCAGGCTTGACTTGTATGCTAGGACAAGTGTGTCCTGTCTTACAAGGGGACACTGGTGACCTGTGATATTATACTGAAGAGTTTGCAGGCGATGAGTCACAATAACGTGGCTGAAGTAGGTTGACCAGACCACACCCTAGAAGGTGAAGGGACGACGACGTTTCGGTCCGTCCTGGCCCATTCTCAAGTCGATTGTGAATCGACTAAAGAGTTTGTTGTGGACATCATGCTCATGATACGTTTTATGCCTGTCTTCTCTGGGTGAAATCTAGGATACGATAAACTAATAAACTGGATATTTTTTTCTAACAGAAATACAAATGGGGAACCTTGGGGTACCCAGCTCGACCCAATACACCATCTTCCCTTACACACACACCTTTCCCCCGTCTCTGTTATCACACAGGAAGGAAAAGAGACAGACGAAAACACTTTTCGTAACAGAAGGAGGATGGTAGGAAAAGAAGTGAATGTACATTCCACTATGCACGGGTTTGTAGTAGACACAGAAAGAGAACCCGGACACAGAGCTGTGAATATGAACAGTCAAGAAAAGGAAGGAGGGAATTAGATTCACATTCAACTTTGAAATTGATTGCAGGAGCCAGATTGTTAAGAGAGGAGAGGAGGAAAGACGGGAAAAAGACTAAGGTCATGAGATCATCAAGCAAAAATGTCATCAACATGTCAACAAGACTTCGAGACTTCAACATAGCAAAGCCAGAGAGAGAGTGAACGAGCATCAAGAGTGGGAAGAAGTGTGTGTGTCCTCGTCTCTCTCTCTTCCTCCGATTTCTACTCATCAATGACCCTCAGTTTCTCGATTCTGAAACTCCCATTTATTTACAAATCTTTCTCTCGCCTTGGTTACCCCTTACATTTTATCAACTGTGTCTATTCTCAAGCTAAACGAACCTGTTTCCCTCACCAGTACCACTGTGCTCTGCCTTCCCTTCATATATGAACTCGCAAATCTCACTAATACCCTTCGTCCTCTAGACATAAAGCTCACCTTTCCACAAACTAACACACACTTCGTAGCAATATGGTTCTTCTCCTGCTTCTAATGCTGATGGTGTCTACTAAATTCCTGTTCGTCTTGTCCTCTCCTGTATTTTAGGGGAAACTGGCCGTACACTTAATGACAGACTTCAAGAACACAAAAGAAATGTTAAGTCTGCAGACACAAACAATGCTCTCTTCTGTCATGTTAGGGATTCTAATCATCCCATTGAACCATAGTCTTGGCTTTGTTGTTGTTGATTCTTCCACTTCACAGTTAATATATATTCCAACCTTCTTAACAAACATGACCAGGCTTAAGCCTGCCCCTTTCCTTTTTCTTACCTTCATCTTATTCTTACCTATCTCATTCTTCCTTCCTCCCATTATCACACTCATCCCATTCGTATCTTTCATCCTATTTTTGCCTTTTCGCCCTCTAGGAATTCTTCTAGGAACTACCTTTTCTTACCTGCTCCCCACCTCACTCTCCTTATTTATTGCTCGTGCCTGCCTCTCTCCCACGGGCACCATATGCTCCGGGAGACATCTCCCGTCACGCAGGGTGCAGTCGCACCTCCACAGATCTCCAGTATCAGCTATTGATACTGGTAATGGCTCCAAAGGGCCACCACTTACGGGCTATTCATGCCCGTGCCACTTTTTGAGTGGGTTAATCTTCATCAATCTCTCTCCCATCACGGGCTATTCACGACCATGCCACCTCTTGAGTGGCTTAATCTTTATCTCTCTCCCCCACTATAGCTCCTGTGCCAAATAAGTCCACTACGGGCTCACCATAGCCCGTGCTACTTGGAATGTTTTGTTCCTAGTAGCTGAATCTAAAACAACAACTCTCTCCCCTCAGCAGCTGGACACCCTCATAAATACCGTCAATCCTCCCCCAGATAGCAGCCTGACGATTTAAATGCGACCTCAACACACAATATACATTCACTCAATAAAAAAAATATAACTACCCCTTACAGGCTATTCATGCCTGTGCAACCACATCACATACGACTTGATGTGATGTCCTGGATTTCGATCCAGAAAGGACCGAAACGTCGCCGATTCTTCATCTTCTGGTGTATGGTTTGATCATTATATCTTCAGTCATGTTATCTTGAGGTTATCTTGAGATGATTTCGGGGCTTTAGTGTCCCCGCGGCCCGGTCCTCGACCAGGCCTCTACCCCCAGGAAGCAGCCTGTGACAGCTGACTAACTCCCAGGTACCTATTTACTGCTAGATAACAGGGGCATTCAGGGTGAAAGAAACTTTGCCCATTTGTTTCTGCCTCGTGCGGGAATCAACCCGCGCCACAGAATTACGAGTCCTGCGCGCTATCCACCAGGCTACGAGGCCCCCTCGATGTTATTGTGACTCATCGTCTAAATCTTCAGAATTTAAAAGGGTCCTAACTAACAAGGTCCTAACGTTAAATAATTATTTACATGCGTTAAATAACGATTTACACGCGTTAGAATGTTTACGTGATATAAAATATTTTTACGAAATACTTAGCAATTTATTTACGCCAAAAAAGACTTTACACATCATACACCAAGGAATTCATTAACGCTACGGTATTTAAATCGAGAATACGCTAATTTAAGCAGAGAACAATCATTTCATACCATCAAATATTACACTCTAATATTGATGTTCATTATTAAACGGTTGAATATATAAGTCATTTGACCGAGTCATTGATTAAAGTTGTATCCTATATTTTTAAACTCATATTACCCCTTGTACGAGACCTTAATTACTCTGAGCAAAGCCGAAGGGCCTCATAGACAAGTGAATCTGGTGCAGCGAAATGACACAAGATCTATCTTGAGAGGTTATCTTGAGATGATTTCGGGGTTTTAGTGTCCCCGCAGCCCGGTCCTCGACCAGGCTTCCACCCCCAGGAAGCAGCCCGTGACAGCTGACTAACACCCAGGTACCTATTTACTGCTAGGTAATGATGGGTCTTGATCTTCACCAAAATGACTATTTTGAACACTGGCTTGTAATTTATTGTATAGAAATAAATATTTCTAATGAAACTGGAGGAAATAGGAACGTACCTTAATACATGTGGTTTTCTGTCCCTCGAGAAGCTGTGTGATCTTACCTGTAATGGGATGAAAGAGAATTAATAATTCTTCATTGACATGACTTTATACACGTGTTTCTGCATGCATTAAATATGTGTCATTAGATTTTAAGCCATAAATATGAGAAGCTCAGAAAAAAGTGACGGATGTGGATTCGTGGTGGCGCTGTTTACCTTGTCTGGAGTGTTGAGTAGGCTGGGATACTCCTAGGGAGTAGCTGGGATACTCCTCGGGAGTAGCTGGGATACTCCTCGGGAGTAGGCTGGGATACTCCTAGGGAGTAGGCTGGGATACCCCGTAGGAGGCCAGACACTTTGTCAACACCGCCTGTGTATAATCCCCTCCACCCGCTTCTGTCATATTAAATCAGTAGTTATACTACTAAATGTTGTTGCCTAAGAGCCACAAATATCGCAAAACGTTTCACACCACTCAACACACAACAAGAAACACTGGGCGAGGGCGCTGGAGCCGACGACAAACTGCTAGTTCCACAGCAGCGGCAGCAGTCAAGACGTCGTGTCATTGGTCGATATTTCTACAAGACTCGCAACACTCCCAAAGTTAACATTTAGTCTCTTTTCAGCAGAGTTTCCTTACCCTGCTTCCTTGGTCTTTGTTCACTGT